>NW_006763145.1:1180016-1255712 GCF_000264905.1 Stereum hirsutum FP-91666 SS1
TGGGAGAGTATGACTGAACGTCAAGGAAATCGAAGTTGAAAGGCGGGGCAGACATAGTTTGAAGACAGACCGTGTACTCCATCGACGTGGTTGACGAAACGGGCGTGACATGCGAGTTTGGGGCGGGCACGAGCATTCTTGCTTGTCCACCCCTCGCCGCTTCCTCCCTCAACCAAGTCTGGCCTAGCGGTGGAACAGCGCGAATGAAGTATGTCCTTCATTGAGACTTGAGTGTAGGAGTGGTGATACAATGTAAATGGTGACGAAATAATCAAAATGAGAGGTACTGTACCATTTCGATCGGATCGCCACCCCCATGTTACCGTTACCGATTTTGCCGGTTTTCGCCGCCGCCACTTCCGAAAGTTACCGTTACAAGGCCCCGATACCGCCACCTTTTGTTACTTGTTCTCGCAGGTTTTGGTGCTACCTATCTAACCTATCTACGGTACAAATTTGTAGCTTGTAACAAATTTGAAGCAAGCCTACACTTTCTATAATTTATGAAGTAGTTTGCAGAATTTTTGAAATCATCCGCTGTGACCGGCAACGTGAGACAGCCGGCCGTCACTCGCGGCGACGGCAGCCATCCCTTCTTACGCTCAGCACTCTCAACGCATCCTCCCATTCCTCTCCATGGCAGACAAAACTCCTCTCATAGAAATGCCGAACGACGCAAAGGACACCTTGCTACCTCCCCGCCATGCCTCGCTCCTTTCATTCCTGAAATTTTCCTTCCCCATCATCACTCACGCGACGGGTGCCACACTCTCGATCCCGGACTTCTTCAGTCGGGAGCCTGTGAACTACGATTCTGTCGAGAACTTACGCAAGATCCCGATACCACCTGCTTCAATTGTCGGGGACATCTCTGCAGCGTGTAAGGCCATGATACGAGCAGGATTCAGGTCCATCGTGTGCGCGCATCTCACGTCCACGGTCCCTCGTTACCTCCCGTTCTGGGTATTGGTCTACTGGAGTGAGATTGTGTCGCTTCGAGCCATCAGGGAGCCGTGGAGCAAGGCTGATGGGAGCCTGCGGGAACGCGATAAGATCTGGCAGAAGAGGAAAGCACAAGGTCAGATTCAGCCGGACCATGGTTTGATCCAGGATGTGTACGACGCGCTAGACATCCTCCCATGGTCCGAAAATATACGGGGATTCAGTAATATCGAACCATTACACAAACTCACCACATATCTATCCCCGAAGGCCTGGTTCTCAGATGTTCACCAGCACCAATCTATCGATCTTCTACGCCGAGATATTCGTCTCAGTCGAATGTCCGGGATCATGGTGGAGACACTTGGATTTTTCGAGAAGATGAAGGCGGCATTTAGGCGGCAAGATGATGGGATGTACAGGGCGGAAAAGGAGTGGGACTGGGTTCGGGGGGCGGGACAGGCACTGGCGGATGGGAAAGCGAAGGCCGTCGGGCTGATCTTGAATGTCAATGAGAATCATTGGGTAGCAATGGTGATTGACTTCGAGCACTCACAATTTCTTTATGGTGATCCAAAGGGTTGGGCCCCGAACGACGAGGTGGTGAAGGTTGTGGACTGGTGGACGACGTATCACACCGGGGTGCAGTTCCAGCAGGGAGTCCTCAAGACCTCGCCGCAGGCTGTAAATGACAATCACAACTGTGGCATGCTAGCGAGTAACGCTCTTGCACACCACTGTTTACCCGAGACTCACCCTCTTGTTGATGTAAGACGGCTGGAGGAGGAACGATTGAGGATGTTCCTCCGTGTCCTTGAGCGCCACCACGATCAGGTATGCAAAACTCCTGTTATACTCAGTACAGTTGTATTGACCTCAAGAATGGACAACAGACCTTTGACGCCACAGCCCAGTCGTACCAATTCACCTTCTCCTCTCCCATCAAAGCCCATTTCAGGGTCGAGTCCAACAAGCCCAAACCACGCAGAGCGTCCACAACGAGGTCCAACTCGAGCATCGAGTTCGTCGAGGACACAGCCGATCCATCGACTGACTCTCCGACCTCCCTTCCGGTACTTCTCCCCGCACAGGATATACCCATAGACCTGTCTTCAGAGGCCCTCGACAAGCCATCCTACCCAGACAGCTCCCAATCGTCCCTGCCCGCCTTTCCACCCACATCACCAGGAGCATTCAATGATCTGTCGTCGGATGCCATCACATCTCGTCACTCCTCACCGAGCAGTCACCTATCAGGAAATGAGAGTGAACAGCCAGGAAGGCCGAAGTCGCTCATGGCAAAGGCGAAGGAGCGCTTCAAGCGCTCGGTCTCACGGATTCTCTCTGACAGCGAACGCAACCCTAGCACTCCACCATCGCCTCGCCACACGCCACACCCTTCTACTTCATCATTTGATCGCCCTTGTCCTCGCGCTCCCACACCGCCATCATCGCCCAACCATAAAGCATCTAACTTTACTACATTGCTACCTCGAAAGTCTCCTGCAGCATCCGTCATCGCTTCCTCTGAGGAGAGCCTTCCCATGCGTGTTTCCGTCACTACTCCACGCTACCCATCACCTTCCAACAATCCCAACAATCCTGCCGCTGCCACTTCCTCCAAACGAGCCTCGACAACAGCTGCACCATTAATGGAAGCCCCTAACCATCCTAAACGACCAAACTCCGACGGCGAGGACAGTCCAGTGGCGACAACGTCAAAACGAGCCCGACTGAAGGGTGATTCGTCAATCAGACGCGGCTTTGAGAAGCTTGCCAAGGGTGCCACAAAGGGCAGCGTGTTGGCATTTTTCCAGAAGAAGTTGACGGCGGAGGAGAAGGAGGAGCAGTCGGCGAGGATCAGCGAAGAGGTCATGACGCAGAGGGAGAAGCTACAAGAGAGGGATGACCGTTACAAAGCAGAGTTGAAGGCGAAAGGAAAGGTTTCGGTGTTGGAACGTGTTCGAAAATTCCGCGCAAGGAAGAAGGACGAGGAGATCGCTTCCGGTGCCCGTGATCTAACTGGTAAGAAGCGAAAAGCTTCGGTAAGTGATCTCTTTTCGGCGAAATGACCGTCACTTAATATAACATTGAGCAGGAACGCACCGTGAATGACCTGCAGCCTCCGCCATCTAAGCGAGGCAAACCCTCTGTTGCCGAGCTCACTCGTCCTGATCGAAAGGCGAATGCGTTATTGAGAGCGAAGACGCGGAAGCCACAGGGCCGTAAACGTACGGTGGAGCATGGGGAGGCTGTGCGTACAAATTGGCATGGGCCATTTGTGTGGCGACAAATCGAAGCGGCTCAGCGTGCGGAAGGGTGGAATCCAACCGCGATGGCAAAGTGGCTGGCTCGCCGTGACCCCGAGATATTTGGAGATATCGCCCGCGAGACTATTCGGGATTGGATTGACAAGACGGACAAGTTCAATCCGTGTTGGACGGATTCGGCCAAAGCGATGGCTGTTGCAGGAGACCACCAGTCGGTACTGAACAAAGGCGGGAAGCTAGGAATCTTCGTGAGTGTTATGATCACTTGAACATCTCATAAAGTCTGTTGACAAAGAACCTACAGAAAATACATCCAGATGTTCTGGCAGTTATCGAAGAGCGCCTCAATGGTCTTCGGGATCTGTCTGTTCCTATATCCCTTGTCACCGTGCGCGGAATCGTTGTGGCGACCATTCAAAATATGCGACCAGAAATCTTCGACGAGTACTTCACGGATGGCTCCAAGTTCCGGTGCTCTGATTCCTTCCTTCGTCAATTCCTCCACGCAAACCTAGGATGGTCCGAACGACGAGCAACGCAAGCCGCTCAAAAACTTCCTGAGGACTGGGAGGACAAGTGCGAGAAGGCGTTCCTACGTATGGCATGGACGATCAAAGAAGAAGACGTGCCGTCAGCGCTTATCGTTAACAGCGACCAAACCCAGCTGGTCTATGCGCAGGGAGCAAAACTTACCTGGACGAAAACGGGATCTTCACAGGTCAAGACGATTGGCGAGGACGAGAAACGCGCGTTCACTGTCGTCGTGTCGCTCTCCAACGATGGAGAGATGCTTCCGTTCCAGTCCATCTACACCGGACAGACAACGAAAGTCTGCCCTGAGAAATCAGCGCCTCACTTCGAAGATGCCACCAAAGCCGGTTTCCGCTTCGAACCTTCGAAAACGAAAACGTACTGGTCGAATCAACGTACCATGCGGTCCTTTGTCGACGACATCATTGCACCGTACTTCGAGCGCAGGAAGAAGGAGCTCGGGCTTCCGGATACCCAGAAATCGATCTGGCTCATCGACGTGTGGTCAGTGCATCGTTCTGAGGAATTTCGAAACTGGATGAAGAATACCCACCCGACCATCATCGTTCTCTTCGTTCCTGGCGGATGTACCGGTGTCTTTCAGCCCTGCGACGTCGGAATGCAACGAATCTTCAAGCTCTCGTGCAAGAAGTCGTATCATGCCGACGTCGTTGATTCCATCCTCGCACAACTTGACAGTGGGGCGACAACGATTCATGTTGACAAAACTATCGCCGTTCTTCGCGACCGTAGTGTTGGGTGGCTCTGGACGGCGTACGAAAACCTGAATAACAAGGAAACTGTGCAAAAGGTATGTAATTGATGTATTTTGCAATGATTCGGAAGACGCACCACTGAACAATCATCCAGGCCTTCGAGATGTGTCGAACAGGAGATTTCAACCTCTCATATGAGAGTCTGACGGATCCTCGAACAACACGTGTCAGGCTCAACAACTTGAAAGCATCGGACCCTCAGTTTTATGCTGAACTCACTAGTGTAGCATACGAGGACAACAACATTCCGACTGCCGAAGGAGAGGAGTTTGATGAGGACCTAGAGAACGACCCCGACCTTGATGCGACATTCGAAGATGACAGCAACGTGCCATTGACCGCCGTAACATCGCTCATCTCCGGATCCAAATCGCCAGTATCCGTCAAACTCTCAGCCTCCGGGGAGCTTGCTGTTGATGTCGAGGCCGAGTCAAATGAGGCGCCAGTGGAAGGATCGACATCCAAACGCGGAGCTTCAGGCATGGATGGATCCGACGAGTCCGACGGAGGTGTAGGGCCTTCTGTGTTCGAGTCTCGAGGGAAAGGGAAGAGGGTTATCACGAAGAGTAAAAAGTACAATGAGTGCGCGTTGAGGTGGTGGAAGGATTATTGAGCACTCGCGTCGTGTTCACATCCTGTTTGTTTGGTTCACACGTTCCCGGTTTTACACACGCCACAGGCTTCGAAGCTGTGGCGCCCGCTGGGGCACTTGAGCTTATTGTGAACTTTGGATATCGACCTCCCCATCAAGATACATTCTGACCTTCTGTATTTTGGTGTTTTACTTGCCAAACAGTATTTAGCCGAATTTTTTCGTGTTTTGTCGGCCTCAAAATTGCATTTTCCGAAACATAAAAAGTTACCGCCGCTGGGCAATCGTTACCGTTACAACCTCCCACATACGCCCCGCCGGACCCTCGCCGTTACACGTTACCGGCGATCCGTTCGAAATGGTACAGTAGGTGTAACAGGGGCTTCGAGTGCCACAAAGCAGAGAAAAGTGTAGTCATAGAATAACCTACAGGTATATGGGCAGAGAAACCTTGACGGAAAATCAGTAGTATATGGATGGCTTGGAGAGGATCCACAGACATACGGGTTCGCTCCAAAGCTTAGATAGAGTAATACACGAGAGCACTTACTAGAACATTGGTAGTTGATTGCTGGCAGCGACCGAGTCTTACGCGACTCTGTGACGAGACGATACACGGGGTCAAGAGAGAAAGAAATCAAACATCTGTCATTTGTATCGCTCATTCCGATAACATTGATAGCATGTCGTACTCACTCTACCCAGCTAGTGATCATGGAATGAGCTCGAGTACAGGGCGTCGACTCTGAGGAATCGGATTGATCATCTTTGAGGGGCGCATTAGCGAATAGTATCCGTGTAAAGGTCCAAGCTGAAGATGTTAGATGGTATTAAGATCGGCATATTCACAGTAGTAAGTTGTTAGCGTGAAAGACAGCCGAAGATGATGGTGGTAACAATAGCCAGAATGGACAAAATCGATGGAACACTTGAAGAAGAGGCAATATCATGATTCATACTTACGCCACCCCGCCACTGAAAATCGGATTACGCATTGCGGGTCTACTTATCCTCACTCCGGACAGTATGTAGTTTGTCTGACTTGTCGATTGACTGAGTATTGAAGATACCAGAGCAACTGTTCAGCTCCGAATGGTTATAAGTTTTGGTTTTCTCAGATTTCTATGATCATGCCAGTGAGGCAAACTACTTCAAACTTAGTACCGTACACATAGTTTGGTTGAAACTCCGCCAAGCCGAACCTACTTGGAGATATTGGCTGATACTAGAAAGCCTTTAGAAGATCAGGTGCATATGCAAATGAGACTGAGAGCAAGTTGAGGGAGAGGTTTGAAGCAGTGCTAGGTTACCTTGCTTGAAGGTCCTTCCTACCCCCGTAATTGCTCAGAATCGTCCCGGAAATAAACAAGGACAAACAGCGGACTTATTATGTGGCACCAGTGTGTGGCGTCGCAGAGGGTCTGACCGCTACCTTCAGACGTGACTGCAGCGATTCAAATGCAGACGTTGATGTTGACGAATTAGTCTCGCGCTAGACGGATAACTTGCCGTCAGATGCAATGATGGCCCATACCGTTCGCCGCTGACATTTGGGTTCATCCGACTCTGCTTTGCCTTGGAGGAATCTCGAGTCAACTTGACTGGATCACAGAATGTTGACAGTGACTGGGCCCGCCGGGCACGGCGTAAGCACTCCCAATCCCGTTCAAGAACATGCGGTATAGAGCAGACCAGAAGTGCTTGTGCAAGTTATTTATCAAGCAAGGTGGCTGCTGCCGAAGGTAGCGCTCCCCCAGTTTAGAATCTGAAAGCAATGCGCTTGAAGAGTGGCGTGGGTGACCCGCTTGAACCGGACCGTGAACGCACGCGACTAAAAAGAGACTAACTAAATAGGGAAGGTAACAGCTACCAAATTGAGCGAAACCTCGGTTTTCGGCATCATGTCAAAACCTGCTCCTAAGGGACCAGGTACCCAGCCGAAATTGAAAAGGGATTCCACTGGCATCAACCCCGGGCCGTCCCATCTCCACTGCGAATCCAAAAAGACTAACCGAAACGAACCAAAGAGAAACTATCACGAACACCTATTTAAGAAAACGGGACCAAGAGACCAAACAAACAAAACGCCAACGCCAACGCAAAACGATACACAACAAACAAAATCCACGGACAGATCAAGGACAGATAGACAGACAGATGAACAGGCAGACAGACAACAAACAGTGAATGTTTGAACAGCAACAGCGACAACGTGGTATGGATGAGATGGAACAAAGAGCGTAGAGTAGATGTCTGGAAAGCGGGGAGGACATGGAGGAATGAGGGAGCGCAGAGAAAGGACGGAGCGGGGGGAAAGGAGAGTATGCACCAGAGACAACATGACCACCACGAACGAACAAACCGGCTGACGACACCATTAAAACCGACCTTAGGGCCTACTCACCAAACCATCAACCCATCACTGGAACTAATCACAACAACCCACTCACAACCCCCATCATCCCCAATCCCACCACCACACCCCATCCTCCCCATCCTACACCGGCCAGCGAGACCCTCCGCCCAGCCCCACTCGTCCCCGCCTCCGAACTCCCCGTCCTCGTGCTCGCGATCAACGACCCGCACATCCCCGCCTTGTTCACGATCTCGTCCGGGACGAGGATGACGGGTTTTCCGCCCTTGTTGTAGTTCACTTGGACGGTCCCGTTCGAGCCGACGGCGTATTGCGTGCAGGAGAGGACGCTGTGAGTCGTGACGAGTGCGAGAGAGAGGGGCATGAGTGAAAACGCCGATGGGAAGGGAGGAAAGAAGGGACGTACTCTGTCGTGGAAAAACTCTCCTCCCAGGATGTGTACGCCTTGACGCTATCGTTCTGAGGCTAAACATCACAACAATCACATCACGTCCATCAGCACCACCGCACAAAAGTCACCTCATACCACCACAAAAAGGGAAAGAGGAAGACTCACAGGCGACCCGATATTCGTCAAAATACTCAACACCTCCCCTTTCATGATCGCGATCCCGTCCGGCTCGGTGGTGAGTACCTGTGCCGGCGTCTTCGCCCAGTCGGTCTGGTTGGTGAGGTAGTTGCGGATCTGTAGACAACATCAACCACAAGGCGTTAGATACTATGATATGCACAGGAGGGGCGAAGGGGAAGAGGGAAAGGAAGGGGAGGGAAGGGACAAAAAACGCACCATATTGACAGTCGCGGTGAGGTTATACGTCTCCGTCATCGCATAGCCAGAAGTCCAGAGCGGGCCACGGTTGTACTGTCCAAATCGCACACATTTTCAATTTTCAGCACAGTCGGTAAGTCCCACCAAGTTTCAAACACGTTTGTAAGGACCAGCAATACAATCAAAGGTCAGTCGAAGCCATCAATACAGTCGGTCAGTCATCTCGTTCTTCGTTTAATAAGATGCAGATGGCGGAAAGAAACGCACAGGATCGCCACTGCCCGTCAAGCCCTGTTCCTGGCCGTAATACATGATCGGAATTCTGCAGTACCACGTAAAGTCCAGTCAGCCCCATGCAAAATTCCAGTCAGTCACATGCACGATGGAAGGTAGTGTCGAGGAAATGCGAATGCAGTGTGCTAATTTGTAGTTTGGGGGATTTAGGGAAGGACGTACCCGTCAGACATGAAATTGAACACCATAGCATTATGCAACGAGACGGGATCACTCGACATGCTCGCCCATCGCTCCACATCCTGGTTCTCGAGGAAATTGCCTAGCACTGTCGCGTCCTGTATATTCCACATAAACCACGCACACCACAGAAAGTACGCCACGCCACACGAATCACGCCACAGGAAAATAATCAGCGAAATTTCCTTGAACCACGACCACACGCATGACAACGCAAGCCCAAGGGAAAGAAACACAGAAAACCAAAAACACAGAACCACACAGAAACATTGAAAGAGAGGGGGGGGAAAGAGACAGACCTTCATCTGCCCCTGCAACGCCACCAACGTCTCCGTCACGGCCGTCATATTCCCCGGTCCGGGAATCGCGAATCCTTCCACGAGCGCGTCGTACATCGGATAGTTGAGCACGGAGTCCATCGAGGATTGGTAGGTTGCTGCGAGGCTGTTTGGTTGGTGGTTGTTGAGTGGGGGAAGGTGAGATGAAATGGGTAGAGGATGAAGTGGGGTGAGGTGAGGTGGAGGTCTGAGGTGGAGGTCGGAGAGGGAATGTGAAGGTGCGACAGTGACATACCCTATATCATCCCCGAACACCTCGCCCATACAAAACACGCCCGCAGACCCACAGAACGAAGTCCAGAAATCATAATGCACGTGTCTATCCACACAAACCCAACCGATCATCAGTATCGTCTCTTCTCCTCTCCTGTCCTCAAAATCTTGGTAAAGAGTAAAGACTTACTTCGCGGCTACACATCCCATTCCATCCCATCACACACAAAGAACAAGGTTATAAATTATAAGTTACATGGACCCGAATTTAACGGACAACAGGTGAGAGGGAGGGAAGGAGGCAGGTGGGTAGGACTAACCATCAATCCTCAACCCATCCACCTCATATTCCTGCACGAAACTCTGTATCCAGCTCGCGTACCCACTGACGACGTCCGGGTCTTGGGTGTTCACGTCGGGCAGGGGGACGTTCGTGTCGCCTGTACACCACACATCCAGCCCCGACAGAGAAAAAGAAAGGTGGATCAGTGAAGGGGTTCCGTTGTTCCGTTTTAAAAGCCAGTAGGTGCACGGGACGGGGGCAGCCAGCAAGGAGGGGCATAGGATTTAGGTGCATCATTGAGACATACCAAGCCAACAATTCTCGATCGACGTCTCATTATTCCAATCGATCGGACAATAACTGTGATACTGCGCCTCATCTTTGAACATGAACTGGGAGTAGTCGGGTGTTGTGGATGTTGCCATGACGTTGTTCGCTACGATGTCGACCATGAGGTACCTTAGCGTCGCCAAGCACCGACCATTTCCACCATAGATCCATCACAACCAACCGGCCAACGATCCGTCACCAACCACATCAAGAAAACAGCAACAAGAACATAAAATGAGGAGTCAGTATCCGAGACGTCGAAGTGGAGGGAATATGAGTGGGAGAAAGAACGTACATCCCCCTGCTATGCAACTCCGCCGAAAGAGCCTTCAGATCGTCCGACGTCCCGAAACGGTCGTTCAACTGGCTCGCGTCCGCGATCCAATAACCTATTTTTTGTTACCCGTCCACGTCCAGATCCGACATATCAGAATCAGTTTTAGTTTCGGTTTTAGTTGTAGGAAGACCATCCAATTTCGACGATTTTGTGGTGCTGGCAAGAACGCAGGAAGGGCATGAAAGGAAAGGCAAGGAAAAGGGAAACGCACCGTGGTAAGCATCCCCATACGTCGTCCGCGGCCCGTCGTAGTTCTGCGATGTGGGGCTGATCCAGACTATGGTTGGGGTTACATGTTCATGTCATGTCAGCGATGAGCGATGGGTGAACATGAAGGTACGCGAAACGAAGGTAAATATCAAGGAGTGGATATCAGGGAAACATCAGGGAGCACATATCAGCCATGTGGACACGCAGATATAGGCGAGTGAATGGGTGGGTGGGTGAAAGGAAGTACGGCATGGAACAGAAAAGGGATCCGGCGTGACCATCATCACCGGTATGTATAGATGGTACACGAAGGAGAAGGACGTCCGGCGGCAGAAATAGAGGTAGCGCACATGGGGTGAAACATGATGAAGTGAAGGTGTTCGGGAAATAACAAGACAAAACTCGAAGACCAAATGCCAATGTGAACGGAAAAACGAAACGAAAACGCACTGGCGGTGAATCCCATATTCTGGACATAATCCAAGTTCTCGCGAATAGTGTTCCAGGTGCCACCGCACCACGTCTGGTCGGTAGTGTTACATGCGTTCGTGTCTGCGCCAGCGGGGAGTGCGTAGCGATCCGTGATAATTCTACCGCCCGTCCTTCAACACCACCACTCCAGATGGGTAGAGATGATGCAGTACGCACTGGTATATTGAGCGGCCCCTCCACTGGTCTGCGGAAGCAGCGAGGGAGGAACCGATGAATGCGAAGGGGTATAAGAAAGCTGCAAGAGAGGTGGCGCGCATTTTTTGTTTCAGCTCAAGGGTATATTATTATATGGTTGTTGTTGTTGTCGATTCCGAAACGAAACGAAACGAAATCGAAGAGAGCAAGTAAAGAGCGGCGGCGAAAAGCTAATGAGTGTGGGGTCCGATGGTTGGACCAAAGTAAAGTCTTTGAAAACGAGTGGGTGTGGCACGCAAACGCTACTGATCCTAAACGCGTTGGATCAACTCAAGCGTTTGGCGGACTGACAGATGACAGCAGGTTGGAGGAAGGGGATGAGGGGAAAAGGGAAGGAAAAGAAAGAAAAGAACACGGCGGGAGTGCCGAGGGACTATATATAAGGCCGCCGTGGAGGAAAGCGTCTTGTGACGCCGCGATGATCATCCTAGCGACGCTGGGTGCTTCCCTCTCCCAAATGTTTTGCGCTTTCCCGCCTTCGGAGAGCGCTGCACACGCATGGGGCCCACCACGGCCTCGTATGGCCTTTCCAGTCCCTCCGACGACCTACCTGCGTATTCCGAGCATAGAACAGACACTTTTAGCCATAGTATATTGGGAGCAAGCACCGAGAAGGTCCACGACGAGACGCGTCCTGGACAGGAACAGAGTTCGCTGTTTGCAATTGAGCGAGGGCAGCAGATGGGAACCCAACTCGAACGAGCGCGTGATCTTTAAATTTCAACTTCCCCGGACGTTCTTGGCGCTCGTTGCTCGACCACGCGAGTCCGGCCCCTGGCCCGCCGTTGCACCGGCAACTCTTCCGGCCACTTCCGCTCGTCGTTCCTGTCGGGGCCACACTGACACGCTCGCCACATCGAAACAACGGTGATCAAGGTGGTTGTATTGTGCGCTGTATCCCATCCAAGTACTCGAATATTTCCCAGTAACTCACTCGTACGAGACACACTAGGCTCCCTCTGGCTCAACTCTATCTCTTCGTCAGGACCGCTCCAAGCAGGTTCGAAAGGTCCTCGGGATTTCGAGACACTCGAGATGACGTCCATTGTCTCCGACATCGTAGTGATGCTTGAGCTTCGTCTTCGGGCAGAATTTGCCATTGCTGCCACCCGAACTGTTCTTTCCGTTAGCCCGATATGCGTAGCCGAGAAAGACAGGAGCAAGAGAAGCCCAAGTTCAAAATCAGAAGCAGTACGGAGACTCGCCAAACATCCAGCACATACTTATCATCCCGAGATCCAAACGAGCAACCGAGACGAGAAGAGCCAAGAGACCGCCGGGAGAAGGATGCATACGGTCTCCCGTCGAGTCGCGTAAAGTCAACGTAAAGTCTCTGGCCCGTGGTCAGAACACATCCCGTCTCGCCGTCGCGTTCGTCCATGTCCAGAATCTATGGGAAAGTGTTCCAGGAGTTGGCTGGTATGTCGCATGGGGGTAAAGCCATAAGTTCCAGATAAATCAGCATGAGCAAAGCCCACCATCCGATCGTCCGGTTCCATTGCAGTCGAAGTATCCACCGTCGGCGTGGCGAGATATTTTCCACTCTACCCTCATACAGACGCTCGCTGGTCCAAGTGACAAGGTTGAAGGATTCCAAGTACAGAGCTAATTCACCGTGAACCAGATACCCATAGGTGTACTTCGAGACCACGAGCGAAATTAGCCAGTTCAACCGTGTCGGCAAATTCCAAGTACGAAGCCAATTTGCCAGGATCTTGATACCCTTGGGTATATTTCGAGACCGCGAACGAAACTAGCCGGAGGTAATCGTCGAATATACATCTTGAATTTCTCCTCGGTCTTGAGTACTTAATCCCAACGACCAAGCCAGTGAACCAGGAGCCGGATATTTACCCTCAGGTATAAGTATTCCAAGACCGCGAGCGAAACCAGCCAGTTGAATCATGTCGTCGTACTTAATCGATATCTTGAGATCCGAGCCCTTGGTATGTAGACGTCCAAGACTAAGGAGTTGTGACGAATCCACCTGTCCGCGGATCAACTCGGGGCATTAATATTGTCAGCTCTGTGACGAAGATACTTACATACGAAAAGAAACAGCAGAGAACGTACAAGTATCAATTGGCCCCCCTTCGGCCGGCGGCGAGTCGTGGACCCCCTAGAGCCGAATCTTCAGGCTGTCGAAAGATATCGAGCTTCGTGATGAATGACAAGAGATCGAGAGCAACAATGTTCAATCGCGAGAAGGGTAGACCAGACAAGCGGATTAAGAGCAGGCGAGATCGCACCACCAACGCGCAAAATAGACAGAAGGCCCTTGAGTCGCATACCTCTACTTCGCCAGGATCTAGATACCCTCAGACATATTAAGACGCCCCAAGCGCAGCTTGAACCAGCCATTTTGGGAACAGGATCGACCCATAAATACCAAGGCCGTCCACCGGAAACTGGATATTAATACCCTTAGGCATATTTAGAGGCCGAGAGCGAGACAATTGGCAGCCTGATGAGCTGTATCGTCGGAGTCAATGTCAATGACGACTCAACTTGCCTACGAAACTCGAAAGGGTGTCAGATTGAGCAAAAATATAGATGAGAGGAAAAAGCGAATAGCGTACACGTACATAGCATGTTAACGTCACTTGGCTTCCTTACGCCAAGGTACTAGAGTCCACAGCGAACCACAAGATCGAAACTCCCTCGGGGGAAACTCGAGGCTTCGGAGATCAAGACAGTATAAAACTACACAATATACGTCAGAAAAGATAAGTGGATCGAAGTGCTGATGACCCACTTACCTGTTAGTAGCGTCTGTTGGCTTCCCTCAGAGGATCGGACTCTGAGGTACTAGAGCCCCTGGACCACGACAAGGTCGACGCTATCCCAGGGGACCGGTCTTGAAGCTCGTTGGAGCTCGGTGTCGATGTCGTGCTTGAGCCCGGTCGTGAGCGATGTCGAAGTCGTGCTTGAGCCCGGTCGTGGGCGATGTCGATGTCGTGCTTGGGCTCGGTCGTGGGCGATGTTGATGTCGTGCTTGAGCCCGGTCGTGGGCGATGTCGATATCGTGCTTGAGCTCGGTGAGGTCGATGTTGCCTAGCGCTAGAAAGACCAGCCCAAACCAAGAAACCTAGAGACCTAGAGCGCAAGCCCACGAGACCCAACAGCCTAGAGAGCAAGCCTAAGAGACCTAGCGAAGGAAGAGGACAAACAAACAAAGAGACGAAGCAGCCAGTAGACGAAGAGATAAAACACACCTAGAGACCCAGCAGACGCAGAGATGCAGCCCAAGGCGCCCCAGAGACTACCGCCCGTTGATGTCGTGCTTGATTGGAGTCGTCGGGCCCGAGTGTTGAACATCAGGGCGTCGATCGTCTTGAGCTTACTGCAACGCACCGCCCTGAAATAAAACTGCGCAGAATTTCAGTCAAAGATATATATGAACGAGATTGGGAGAGGAACTCACCGGTTAGCATACCTACCACACGAGCATCTGTTGGCTTCCCTCCGAAGAGGTACTGAGCCCCTGGACCACGACAAGGTCGACGCTCTACCAGGGGACCGGTCTTGAAGCTCTTGTGGCCCGGTGTCGAGGTTGTGTTGGGGACACTACTGCTGAAGGCAGGTCGACGCCAGTCTCTTACTTTCACACAATCACACAAGTGTAGAAAAATTGAGAAAGAATTCAGCGTGGTCACTAGTATGCGCATCGAAAGAGAAGACTCACTGATCAATATAGTCCTCGTATGCGCCTATGAATTTCGTGTCGGACACCCCTCCTGTAAGAGAAACTAGAGGAAATCAGCGACATGAAACGAGGAGAGACCTACCTTCCGAGCGTCTGTTAGCTTCCCTCCGAGGAGGTACTGAGCCCCCTGACCACGACAAGGTCGACGCTCTGCCAAGGGGAAGGACGATGCTGCTTTCGCAAGCAGAGCGCCGCACGTACCTTCACTCACACTCACACTCACACTCACGCACCTTTAACAAAAACTAAACAAAATAGATCAGTAAAACAAATCTATGCGAACGAGACGAAGTAACGGAGACTCCACAACCTGACACGCCTAAAAAACATTCCGAAAAAAATCAGTGGAATAATATAAAGAAAGAGACGTACCTTGTGAGCGTCTGTTGGCTTCCCTCCGAAGGGGTACTAAGCCCCTTGACCACGACAAGGTCGACGCTCTGCCAAGGGGACCGGTCTTGAAGCTCATTGGAGCTCGGTGTCGAAATCATGTCGAAGGCGCTGCTGTTGAGGCAGGTGGAGGTCGATCTCTCATATTCACACATTCACACAGCTGTAGTAAAACCGAGGAAGAAGTCAGCACAGTTACAACGAGCGCATAGAAAGATAAGAGACTTACAATTCCGTATATATTCCTTGTGAGCATGTATTACGTCGAACGTTGGCCTCGGTGTCGATGTTGTGTCGAGGGCCCTGCTGTTGAAGGCAGGTGGAGGCCGATTCTCACATTCACACAATCACACAGCTGTAGGAAACTGAGGAAGAAGTCAGCGCAGTCATGATACTAGCGTCAAAGAGTAAGAGCCTCACATATTTGAATACATTTCCTGTGGCGTCTGTCAGTTTCGGGTCGAATACTGTCCGTACAATCACACACCTGTGAGAGAATCGAGAGGAAATCAGCATTAGAGTATGAGGTAGGAAACGTACCTTGCGAGCGTCTGTTAGTTTCCCCCAGAGGATCGGACTCCGGGGTACTAAAGCCCCTGGACCACGGCAAGGTCAACGCTCTACCAGGGGAGGGACTCAAGCTGAAGACTTGAGACAAGCATAGAAAGATGGAGATGAAAGCGAGAGTGTCAAGAGGAAAGCGAGAGCGAAAAGAGGAAAGCGAGAGCGGAAATAATACCCACACTCACAGACCTATAGAAGAAAAAAAACTACACGAGATGCGTCAGAAAGTACATGATGATCGAAGTTCTGATGACACACTTACCTGTTAGTAGCGTCTGTTGGCTTCCCTCAGAGGATCGGACTCTGAGGTACTAGAGCCCCTGGACCACGACAAGGTCGACGCTATACCAGGGGACCGGCCTTGAAGCCCGTTGGAGCTCGGTGTCGACGTCGTGCTTGAGCTCGGTCGTGAGGTCGATGTTGAAGTCGTGCTTGAGCTCCGTCGTGAGCGTTGTAGATGTCGTGCTTGAGCTCGCTCGTGAGGTCGAGGTCGAGGTCGAGGTCGAGGTCGAGGTCGAGGTCGCCTAGCTCTAGCAGGACCAACCCCAGCACAGTAGCCTAGAAACGAAGCCGACAAAGCCCAGCAGCCTGAAATACAAACCAACGAGACCCAGCAAACGAAGAGATATAAGTTAGCAGACCCAAAGAAACAACAGACCCAGAGACACAGCCCAAGATGCCCCAGACCCCGCCGCCAGGTGTTGACGTCGTGCTGGATGGAAGTCGTCGGCCAAACTCGCTGTCGTGCTCGATTGTTGCGGTCGGAGCGTCGGCCGTCTTGAGCTTACCACAATGCCGGACCTGAAATAAAACTGCGCAGAACGAATCAGAAAAAAAAAGTGAATCAAAACAGCGCGAGCCCACTCACCTGTCAATAAGCGTCTGTTGGCTTCCCTCAGAGGATCGGACTCTGAGGTACTGAGCCCCTGGACCACGGCAAGGTCGACGCTATCCCAGGGGACCGGTCTTGAAGCTCGTTGGAGCTCGGTGTCGACGTCGTGCTTGAGCTCGGTCGTGAGATGTCGACGTCGTGCTTGAGCCCGGTCGTGGGCGATGTTGATGTCGTGCTTAGGCTCGGTCGTGAGGTCGATGTCGATGTCGCCTAGCCCTAGCAAGACCGGCCCAAGCCCACGATATCCAGCAGACGAAGAGACCCAGCAGACGAAAAGACCCAGCAGACGAAGAGAGACCACAGACCCAAAGAAACAACAGACCTATGGACCCAGCACAAGATACCCTGCCCAAGATACCCCAGATCCCGCCGCCCGGTGATATCGTACTTGATTGGAGTCGTCGGCCGGACTCATCGTCACGGTCGTGCTAGATTGTTGTGATCGGAGCGTCGGTCGTCTTGAGCTTACCGCAATGCCGAACCTGAAACAAATCTGCACGAAATGCCTCAGAAAAGACAAGTGGATTGAAGCACGAACGCACTCACCTGTTAGTAGCGTCTGTTGGCTTCCCTCGGAGGATCGGACTCCGAGGTACTAGAGCCCCTGGACCACGACAAGGTCGACGCTATCCCAGGGGACCGGTCTTGAAGCTCGTTGGAGCTCGGTGTCGACGTCGTGCTTGAGCTCGGTCGTGAGGTCGATGTTGAAGTCGTGCTTGAGCCCGGTCGTGGGCGATGTTGAAGTCGTGCTTGAGCCCGGTCGTGGGCGATGTCGATGTCGTGCTTGAGCCCGGTCGTGGGCGATGTCGATGTCGATGTCGCCTAGCGCTAGCAAGACCAGCACAAGCCAAGAAACCTAGAGACCTAGAGCGCAAGCCCACGAGACCCAACAGCCTAGAAAGCAAGCCTAAGGGACCTAGCAAAGGAAGAGGACAAACAGACGAAGAGATGAAGCAGACGAAAAGACTCAGTAGACGAAGAGACACAACACACCTAGAGACCCAGCAGACCCAGAGGCGCAGCCCAAGGCGCCCCAGAGACCACCGCCTGTTGATGTCGTGCTTGATCGGAGTCGTCGGGCCCGAGAGTTGAACATCAGGACGTCGATCGTCTTGAGCTTACTGCAACGCACGGCCCTGAAATAAAACTGCGCAGAATTTTAGTAAAAGATATTGGTGAACGAGATTGGGAGAGGAACTCACCGGTTAGCATACCTACCGCACGAGCATCTGTTGGCTTCCCTCCGAAGAGGTACTGAGCCCCTGGACCACGACAAGGTCGACGCTCTACCAGGGGACCGGTCTTGAAGCTCTTGGGGCCCGGTGTCGAAATTATGTCGCGGGCGCTGCTGTTGAAGGCAGGTCGACGCCGTTCTCTCACATTCACACAGTCACACAGCTGCAGCAAAACTGAGGAGGAAGTTAGCGTGGTCATGAGTATGCGCGCATTGGAATGGATGACTCACTGATCAATAGATATTCCTCGTGGAAATCTTGAGTTTCGTGTCGAACGTCACTGCTCTAAAAGAATCTATAAAATCAGCGACATAGAACGAAGAGAGACCTACCTTCCGAGCGTCTGTTAGCTTCCCTCCGAGGAGGTACTGAGCCCCCTGACCACGACAAGGTCGACGCTCTGCCAAGGGGAAGGACGATGCTGCTTTCGCAAGCAGAGCGCCGCACGTACCTTTACTCACACTCACACTCACGCACCTTTAACAAAAACTAAACATAATGCATCAGTAAGACAAATCTACGCGAACGAGACAAAATAACGGAGACTCACCACAACGCGACACGCCTATAAAACAATCTAAAAAAAATCAGTGGGATAATATAAAGAAAGAGACGTACCTTGTGAGCGTCTGTTGGCTTCCCTCCGAAGAGGTACTAAGCCCCTTGACCACGACAAGGTCGACACTCTGCCAAGGGGACCGGTTTTGAAGCTCTTGGGGCCCGGTGTCGAGGTCGCGTCGAGGGCGCTGCTGTCAAGGCAGGTCGATGCCAATCTCTTACATTCACACAATCACACACCTGTAGGGAAACTGAGGAGGAAGTCAGCGTAGTCACTAGGATAGGTGTATCGAAAGGAAAAACTCACAGATCAATACATGTTCCCCGCGGAGCTGCCTGAGTTTCGTGTCGGGCAGAACTCCTGTAAGAGGCTCTAGAGAAAATCAGCGACACAGGATAGAAAAGAAGCGCACCTTGTGAGCGTCTGTTGGCTTCCCCCCGAAGAGGTACTGAGCCCCTGGACCACGACAAGGTCGACGCTCTCCCAGGGGGACTTACCTTGAATTCAGACAGACACGCAAGACAAGGGAGGAATGGGTGGGCGGTGGATGTTGCCTAGATTGAGACCGAGACTAAGACCAGGACCAAGCTCTTACATATGATACACCTGAAGAGGATCACACAATATATTATCTACTACTATACATACCTTAAGATCACGCAATATATCTAGACCTAGACCTTAGACCAAGTGAGACCTTAACTTATGTTCGAGTCGATGATAGAGGAGGAAGGAGAAGAGGGGAGGGAGAGGAAAGCGAAAAGCGAAGTCGCCTAAGCCCGAGTGTATCCCAGCCGAGTGTAGCACAAGTGAAGAGACAACGTACCTATATAGTATGAGGGAGGGAGGGAGTATAAGTAGCGATGAGTTGGTCAGACGGAAGGAAGGACGAGGGAAGGTAGAAGTCGCCTAAGCTGAGGGTGTCGCCAAAGCAGAGGAGTGTCGCCATAGATGAGAGACTACTTACGAACCAAGAGACAGAGTGAGACGAGGTGGAAGGTGAAAGAGAAGGAAGGAAGGGTATAGTACGGAAGAGTCGAGGCGAAGGTCGATGACGAAGGGTGGGTGTGTGGGGAGACTAACGACGAAGAAAAGAGGAAGAAAAGATAAGGAAAGAAACAAAGGAGGGTCGTCTAAAATCGAGGGTGTCGCCAAAGTCCAAGAGTGTCGCCAGAGATCACACAGGTTAGTGACGCACATACTGAGTAAGAGGGCGAGGGTTGGTGTGGGTGAGGATGGGTGAGGGTGGGTGAGTGTGGACGAGGATAGGTGAGGGTTGGTGAGTGTAGGTAAGGGTCGATGAGGATAGGCGAAGGTCAGTGAGGATGGGTGAAGGTAGACGAAGGTGGGTGAAGGTAGACGAAGGTGGGTGAAGGTAGACGAAGGTGGGTGAAGGTAGACGAAGGTGGGTGAAGGTAGACGAAGGTGGGTGAAGGTAGACGAAGGTAGATGAAGGTAGATAAGGTCGATGGTGGAAGAGGGTGGAGAGCGATGGGACGATAAACGACGGGGATGGAAGATAAGCGAGGTGGGGGACGAAGAAAAGATGGAGCGATAAAACGACCAAGCCAATATATACTAGCTCGGACGACCATCCCAAAAAGGAAACGCACCTGATCTCTCGATAGATGCATGTACCTGATCGTCGAAAAAAGATAGGCGAGTCAGCGATGATGATGGCGATGATAGAGAGGATGGGTGCGCACCTGCAAGTGGGAGGGTCGTCGACGACGGCGATGATTCTGCAGATGGGGACAAGGAGGGTGGTCAGCAACGATGACGATGACGACAATGACAGAGAGAAGGGGGCGCAACTGAGAAGGAGGAGGGTCGGCGATGTTGTCGTCGATGAGGTTGGCGACGATGTTGGCGACGACAATGCTGACGTGGCAAAGAGCGAAAAGCATCAGCGACGAGCGAAGGGTACGACGACGACGACGACGACGAGCAAGGGAGGACTCACCAATATCGGAGACATCGTCGTGGGCATCGTCGACGACAGCGAGCGAGCTCGGGAGTGCGGAGGGAAAAGAGGGAAGAGAAAATGTGGGGGGATGCAAGTGGCCGAGAGTCAACCAATGCCTGCCCCCCAGTTCTGTTCGGAGGGGCCCCTTATATACCTTTCCAGAGTCCGGAAAACCAAACAAGATACCGGAAATAAGAACCGGAAAAACGAAAGCCTTAGAAACGAACAGTAGCCGGCCGCCTCGAGGCAGGGCGGTATCGCATTCCGTCGCCTTCTAGTCATTGGGTGGCTGAACAGGACGTCCCAATTCGGCCTCTGGTGTGAATAAACGCAAAAAGAAGCGCGCGGCGGGATCGTGTGGGCTTGTGTCAGAAAAGTCTAGATGGTGCGAGGTGGATCACGGGATACGGAATGGAAGCTTCAAGATCAAATTAAATGGATTAGATATACCCGCGGCGGAGCGATGCGGGTACAGAATAACGCACAGGAAAAGGCAAGCTCAAGAGGGTGTCCCAATCGGGAAAACAATGCGTTTTCCAGTGACGCGGCTCGCGCTAGGCCCACAGCCGCTCCACAGCCCCCACCAAGTCCTCTCAGCCCGTCGCACTTCGGGTATAGCGCTCCCACCAGCATAGAACAAAACAACATAGATAATCTAGAGGGGACGCACGAATACGCACAGTCCAGTGGCTTGCCCGTAGCACAGAGAAGTTGAACATTACAATCGGCGAGCGTCGGAAATCACGTTCCGCCGGATCGATAGGTTTGCCGCCGGCATCGCGTGGAAACCATGCGAGCGATGTGTCCAATTGCCAATTGCGAGTGTCGTGATGTCTCGTGATGTCCGAACTCCGGTGTGGCGTGTGGCGCTGTCTGGAATGTCTCGTCTTGTTGAGAGGAGGGAGAAAAGGGAGAGAGCAGCAGATGGAAAAGGATGGGAGTGGTGCCAGACTGGCTTGAGCGTGTCCGCGAGGCCCTTATATACTTGTTCGTAAATGGCTTGGGGTTGCCATGCCTCCGTGCCAACCTTTGTGCTGTGGCGGCATTGTAAGTTGGCACGGACAAAGCGCATTTGTGGCCATGAATGCACGATTACTTCGTAAACCGACAGGGGCATTGAAGGGGGGTATTTGATATGATAACTTGAATCAGGACAAAGAGCGAACTCGTGCTCATGTCGAAATGGAGGTGATGTATGGACCAAGTTCGTGGAGGGGAACATTGCTCCATCAGCATCGACGTCAGGGAGAGCAAAGGACTGAGTACCCCGCTATCCTTCTCAGACAGTTCTTTCAAGCAGTCGCCGAGTTCATGGAGGGAACGACACTATTGCACTGTATTAGATGGGAAAGGGGAGGAATAGCGATATGTAAAAGACGATGTACGGCTAACGAACAGGCTCTAGATTTCGGACAACATATCCTTCACGCCCGTCTAATACTTAGCTTCTGCTTCTACCCGCTTTTCGATCTCCCCTTTCATGAGCCAGGCGAAATCGGAATACAACTCGGGTTTCGGGTGGACTTGACCGGAGAGGAGGTGCGCTTTGTGGAAGAAGACGCAAGTCTGGTAGGGGCAGCGTTCGTCAGCGCGGTTGGTCGTAATCTGAGTGGAAAGAGAAGGGCTGAACGTACTTTGAGAGGAGCCTGGGGGTTCGTGGACAGTGTTGAGGTGTAACGCTGGCAGATGTCAATGCTCACTAGTTGCTCGCCTACAAACCCCATACAAAGATATCGTCAACAACTGGTGCGCCCATATGACAGAAAATGAGCGTACCCCATGCAGAAGCTCTCTAGGTCATATCATTCGAACAATGGGATTTGCTATGATTCGGACTAGGCGAGATAGTCAAATGTGGATGAACCGACGTTCGTGGAAGGATGTGTGAAAGCCATGGCTTCAAAAGACCAACCCAATGGTAATATCACTACTCACAACGAAAGAGATCAGCCTACGAAACTCAAAAGGCAAGAGGGTTGACCGGATATGAAAGACTATTCACCTCACTGCCCGCCGACCTTGTTTAGGTTTCAAGCCCCCTCCAAATCCTCCTCAGACCCAGACCCTTCCTTATATCCCATGTCCGCCGCAGCCTTATCAAGAATATTCAACACAGCATCATAACTGATACGCTCTTCCCCCTCCTCCTCAAAATCTCTCCACCACTTAACCTGACGCGCGACCAACTTCCTCGCCTCAAACAAAAGGTCATACATCTCTCTCGACACAACCCTCCTCACGCACACCGAAAGCGATGCGTCTGCGGCCCTGTGAAACCAACTGAGCGGGGCGAGCTGCACATGAGAGTCTCGTATGCGCTTGGGGGTCGAATGGCCGAATGCTTTGTTGACCCAGTCGTCCCATTTGATTTTTTGGAATTTGTTGGTTTTGTCTGCGAGCAGCGAGGGGTCCCTAGTGAAGATTTCGTCGGTGCGTTTCATGACTGCATACGACAGAACGTAGAGGAAGGATTCCAGGTCGTGGTGTGGCCCATGCGTCTCCCTCTCGCCGTCTTCTGTCCTCGGTGGAGACAGAAGCTCCAGCGCTATGAACTGAGCCGTACCCTACACACGAAGCGACAAACGAAAGGGTAAGCATTCATACACAGTAAACGGCACGCAGGAGTAGAGAA
The DNA here is from genome assembly GCF_000264905.1 of Stereum hirsutum FP-91666 SS1. Classification (NCBI taxonomy): domain Eukaryota; kingdom Fungi; phylum Basidiomycota; class Agaricomycetes; order Russulales; family Stereaceae; genus Stereum; species Stereum hirsutum. Next base: position 1,203,087 of record NW_006763145.1, read on the forward strand.
GACTCGCCGTCATCGCATCTGCATGCTCCACTTGACTATCACTAAAGTCCTTGCGCGTTCTTCTTGTCTTCTCCGAGTGTAGTGCGGCGCATCCTCCCTCCCTGCTCCTGATGACGGGTCCGGCGTCTTGGACAGTATTGCGTGCCCGTGCGACGACGGCAACATCGAGATGTGCCAGTTCTAGGTCTGTGAGGAAGCCCTCGGATCCCGAATGGGACATAGACGCAGACTTATTGAGCAGAACCTAGCCAAACAGATTAGTTCAAAACCACAGTCATAGGGGGGTAAGAACGAAGAATGACATACATTTCCAGCCGAAACATCACAATGGAGGATACCCTGTTCATAAAGAAACTTATGCGCTATATTCATAGAAACAGAATGAGTTTATAACGTTCATACCAGAGCAATGGTTATAAGTTATACGCACCGAGCACCGCGGCCCTCACAGCTCTAACAAGCTCCAAATCATCTCCATACTCCCACAGCGGCCGACCAACCGTCTTCAACACCAACCGATGAAGAACTCTCTCGGTCCCGTCCTCATCTGGTTCGTAGCCGCGCAGACCATAGACCGTGATGGGCTTCGAAGGCTGGCCTGGAAACGCCACATCCCCCCCATCGACGAATTCGACAAGACCGGGATGTGTTCCTTCGACCAATCCATAGATCTCAGCCTCTGTCGTTCGCCTGATCGTACGCCAAGCGGTCTTCATGACCATCTCAGGCCCAACGAGCTTTCCATCCCTATATTCCCGAACGCCCCATACCTGCGTCCCCCGACCCGTATACGACACAGAGCGCCAGAATGGAGGCCCGATGGTACACCAGCGGCGGGTATTGATATCATCTTCTTCCGATTCAGAGCCGCCAAGGGAGCAGGTATACGCAGGAGATCCGTCGGTGAGCTTGATCTCTGTCACAGTCGGGTCGTGGCCTATCTCCTCATCCGAAAGGACGCAAGCAACGCTACGAATGAGCCTAATGAACACACGAATGCCTTCATCATCCAATTGACGCGTATTAGGATCCCACAACGGATGAACAGGCGAGACGGTGACACCATCGCGATCGAAGATCCCGGCGGAGAAGGACGAGCCGGGGATCATGAGGCCGATGGAGAATAGGGAGAAAGGGCGGGCGGACATGTGGAGACGAGCGAAATTGGCGGACTGCCACACTATGCTTTCGCTGTTCGGGAAATCGAGTCCTGGACCCTGTTCACGCGAGGCCTTGAGCTCGATGAACATGTCTCGCAGACGCCAGGAGTTCTCTGGAGAAATCGGGTTGGATGGTGACGCGTTGCGAGATAAGATAGAGAAGTCGGGTTTCTTGATCGCTGGGAAACCGAAGTCAAAGGTGGTCGAGTCGGGGTATAAAGCTTGTTCGTCTACGATCTTGCGGGGGTGAGGATCGGAATCGGAATCGGAAGGGTCTGGGAAGTTGACAATATAGTTCAAGATGTTCATCTGCACAATTATCAACATTCAGCGTCTCCACGTCAATAAGCTCATAGTATCGAACGACCCACCAAAGGCCCACGCATCCCCATCTCATTATTCCTACCCCCGGGCCTGTCACCATTCACACCCATCGACGACCTCAACTCAAGCTCAACAAGCTCATCAATCCACCCTCCATTCACCCGCTCGAAATCAGCCAAACAACCCTCCACGAACGCGTCCGAGACGTCTCGGATGCGTAGGCGCTGGAAGACACTGGGATGGTTGGGATGGGTTTTATTGGAGAAGTCTGAGGGGATGGAGCTCCGAGTGGGGGTTGGGGTAAGGTTCTCCATAGGTAGAGTTTGATTCTAGATAGCAGCGGACCCAGGGATTGTCGATACGGGCAGGACTCAGACGTCGTCTGAGCATTGGTGAAGAGTCAAGACAGGAATGAGTTCCGTCGAACACGACGATTGTGAGATAATTATCGAGCTGCGAGAGGACTTACGGTGTACAGCAGATATATGCTCTCCGAACTACTCGCCCTTTCTGGGTGCGTGGTTCTGTCTACAGATAGAACTTGTCGAATGAGAACCCCCAGGAATGTCCATGTTGAAGTCCGTCAAAGAACGCTGTAACGCCGGGCTCGGAAACAACCGGCGCTTCTGACAGGGGCATGTGTGGCGAGGTGTGGCGTGGTAATGGATACAGCTACACTCAACTACACTTGTGCTCGTTGGAGGGACAGGCTTTCGCTTTTTTCACACCGAACTCTACACTAGTAACCACATATTGACAAAGTTGTATTATACAGAGTGCAAAAGAAAACATGGAGAACAAAGTTGATAATACAATACACGAGAAGACTTCTGGGCGCGAATCCGTTCTATGTACTACTTATGTAGCAAGCAGAACGAGCTCAAGCGTTAGCATTAGCATCATAAACCCACTCAAAACTCCACCCCAGCAGCCCACGCCGGCAACCACTCCTCCCAATCCTCCCAATTATACTCCTCCTGCTCATACACAGCCTCGTGCCCACAGTGACGCCCATGCTTCCTCCCCCTCGGGTCCAAAACCTTCCCAATCGCATGAACGGCACCATTCCGCGCCGGCCCATCGCTCACCACGACCCTCTCCCCATCCACCTCGAAGTGCGTCAAATACGTGTCTGGGTGTCCGTGGCCTGGGAGTGGAGACTTGAGCACGCGTTTAGTCACGGAGATGTCGAGGGTGTGGTTGGAGCCGAGGAGGGTGCCGGGGTGGATGTTGAAGGAGTAGTAGGTGGGGGGTGCGTGGGGAGGGGGGTGAGGGGGGTGCGAAGAAGAGGAAGAGGAAGACTCGGATGCGGGGTAGAGGGATTGGAGCCAGTTAGTGGAAGTGTCTTCCGAGTCTTTGGGAGGACCGAAGATGACTTCCTCGCCAGTCGTGACGTTGAACGCATAATCTACACCACCACCCATCAGCAACTTGCTTAGCAACTCCTACGAAACAATATAAACTGACCGGTATGCAAAACGTAGTTTGGCACGATGTGGTATGCCAGAACCTTCTTCAACACGTGCTCTCCGAACGGCGAGAACAAGAAAAGGGCGAGCTTTGTCGGCAACCTCTTGAACGCCGAGTGGTCTGGGGCGAAAAAAGTGACGGCGGGGTTGCCTTTGACGGAGCCTTCACCATCCTTGTCTTCCGAGGGCTCGTAACGCCATTCCACAAAGTTATGGAGGTTGGTGCGTTGGAGGGCAGTAGACTACATCAAGATGGGTGTAAGTCTTCGCGAAGTCGAGATAAGGCAAGACGGTAGGAAGGCAGCTTACGGCGATAGAGAACGTGGAGGGAAGTTGGAATAACTCTTGGAAGATGGAAGGAGGTGGGAACAACGGGTGATTGATGACATGCACAATTCCTGCAAATTAATAAAAGACGTCAGTTCTGAATGGTCCCGCACATCCACCGTGTACAACATACCATTGCTAGCATAAACATTCGACTTGATTACCTTCGCATAGAAGTTCACAACAAGCGTCTTAAACGGAGGCGTCGCCGCGACACGAACACGAAGCGGCTCCCCCTTGAACGAATCGTCCGGCAAGCTCAACTTGGTCGCAAAGGTGGTATTGACCGCGAGTTCGCTCGAGGTGAAAGCGCGCTCGGGGACGACGTGGTAGAGCAAAACGGCCTGTGCGAGTTTCTTGAAGAATTCTCGCCTCTCTTTCTTGTGGTCGTCGTCGTCGTCGTCCTGTGCCTCAAGGCCTTCGACGGCATTGGAGATGTCGACGAGGTCGTATTCGGCGTCACCGGACATTAGACCTGCAGCGAGATCCTCATCATGACCTGGGTGACGGAGACCTGAATTGGGAACCGCGAAGACAGTGAAGCTGGGAGGAATAGAGTAAGGTTGAGCTCGCTTTCCAGGTCTGTTGAGAGAAATAGGGGCTGGCAGCTTACTTTGCGTCAGTGCTGTTCAACAAGTCAACAATCGGCTCGCCGGCAAAGTCGATGACCTTGAGGAGTTTAGAGAACCTGAATCGAGCATACGGTAAGTTATATCAACGCGATTTGACACACAAAAAAGACTGACTCTGGGTTCGCAGCAATGAGCTCGTACACCGTCTTGTCCTCGGGGTCGGGAGTGAACGGATGAGTCAACGCATCAACGATATGCTCAACATTCTCAACAGCACTCGCAACATCCTTCAACGACTCTGGATAAAACGAGTCGATATCGATTTTGTTGAGACGGAGCGACTCGGGCAGGACGAACGCTGCCGCGAAGCCTGCGGTCAGAAGAGGCGCGAGGGCAGAGACGAGCATGATGGGGGTCGGACTGCTCAAGGATGGGGAGACGCATCTGGACGAGGCGAGGCTTATATATGCCCTCAGCCATGAGGTTGTGGTACTGCACTGTAATAGGGGCCACGCAATCCGGCGCCACTGCGAGGGCCGAAGATGGGAATGGATGATGAGGGTGGCGTCATCGCGCTCGATGGGCAGGTCAGAAGTTCTCCATGAGGACATTCGCACAGCAGCAATTCACTGCGCACGCTCAGGCGGAGTGATGGATCGAGTAATACAACAAATATTACGCGTTCTATTGGAGCACTGCTGTAAGTATCGAGGTGCTCGCCGGCTCAGTCGCTTTTCGGAAGAGGGCAAGACCAGGATCGTCCAGACTTGACCAGGCCAAGTGCAAGAACGAAAAGGCTGCGGTGAGCGGGTTTCAGCAGAGAAATGGGCACAAGGATCTCAGAGCGGCATTGCGAAGCCGGGTGTCGTCAGATCTGTACGGGGACAAGGTTTGACGAGTCCAAATTGGGCGCATCGAAAGGTTATATATCGGGGATTCCCGGTGGGCACTTTGTGGCGTGTGGCGAGCGATATATTTTTGCAGTTCCACAACGAAACATGCTCGAGTACATACCCAGCCAGATTATGCCCCAAGATATCATCAAGAAGCCACCGCAAGATTGGTTGGACAGTATATTCACGCATCACCCATTATAACCCAATCTCCGCAAGATCTCAACATCTTCCCTCCGCCATCCCACGATCCTCTTCGCCTCCTTCACCTCCCTCTCCAGCTCCGCCCGCGCCCTCAACTCCTTCAACTCCTTCTCCTCCCTCTCCACCGCTGCCCGCGCCTCCGCCACCACCAACTTCTGAGCTTCATACTCTGCCTTCTTCTGCTCCATCTTCACCCTCAACCTCGCCAATTTCACGTTCGACGCTTCCAGTCTCTTTCGTCTCTCTTCCCTTTCCGCCTTCTTCTCCGCTTTTTCTTTCTGCACCTCCTTCTTCGCCTTGTCCTCCTCCGTCTCCCCTTCGTTGATTTTCGCAGCATCACTCCCCTCCTTCTCGTTCTCCTCCATGTCCTTCCTCTTCGCCTCCTCCTCCTCCTCCTTCCCGTCCTCGTTAACCTTCTCCGCCCCACTCCCCTCTCCCCCCTCCTTCTCCCCCACTCCCATCCCCATCCCCATCCCCATCCCCTCCGCCTCCCTCCTAACCTTCTCACCCTCCCACCTCTCCTTCCCACTCAACCCCCCCTTCGCCCTCTCCTCCAACCGCCTATGAATCCTCGTCCGCACATGAACATCCCATTCTTTTCCGGACTCGATCATGATGGGGCGGGAGGGAGAGAGGGTGCAGGTTGGGCAGGTGTGTTTTTGATGGGCGGTGAGGAGGGAGGTTGGGCTGGGTGGGTGTTTGTTTGTGTGTGTTTGTGTGATGGTGTCAGCGGAGGGGGGAGGGAGGAGGGGGGGGGAGGGGGGAAGAAGGGAGAGGAGTTTGCGTTAATGAAGGGAGTTGGGGAGAAGAGGGAACTGGGACGTGTGGGCTTACTTCGTAGGTTTATGAGCTACTGCAAGAAGTCTCGCTGCAGTCTCGGAGAGGGAGACTGGATCGGGGAGGGAGGTATATTTTTCTGCGAGGAAGGCTGGATTGGGTGAATGATATGAGTGGTGTGGTGAGAGGAAGGAGAAGAACGATAAGAAAAATGCAGAGGAAGGTGAAAGGAAAGGAAAGGAAGGGAAACGTACTGTGCATGATGTTGCTGGCTGTATCGAGAACGTTGGGCGTCCATTTCTCGTCGACGTCTGTATGTATGTACGCGTTCATAGTTTGGTCAGATATTGGGGTAGAATTATGAATGTCAGGGACGAATAGCGTACCAGTCGCATCAAGCACATATGCCCGCATCTGCACCCGCCTCTCTCCTTCATCAGCCTCTCCGCCACCATCATCAGCCTCTCCACCACAATTCGCTCCTCCCCCATCGTCCCCAGCCGCAAAAACAGCAGGCAACAATTTATTCCTGATCCACGAAACCTGTCTCTTCGCATACTTGCGCGTAGAAAGTTTCATTTCTTCGACTGCGACGTCGAAGTCTGGGTCCGCGTTCTTACCACTGATGTTATTGGAGGAGGAGGAGGAGGAGGAGGAGGGAAGAGGAGAGGTGGAGGGGAGAGGGTGGATGTTGAGGTAGGTGTCGAATTCGCGGAAGCCTGGGGAGTAGATACGGGTTGAGTTCATTGGAGCGGTGTGAGGTGAGCGAGCAAGAGATGGGATTGGCGGAGGGATGGAGCGTACCTATGGATTGATATATACCAAGCGTATAGTCTTTCTCTGGGCCCGACGAAGGGCCTGAGCCTGAAACTTCCCCTTCTGGTGGCGGTGGCTCACCGGCAGAGGATGAGGCTGCTGTTCCTGGCGATGATGATGAGATGGAGCTGCGACCGTCGGATGCTATTTCCCGCATTTCGACAATCTCTTTCATGAGGCCTTGCTATCCACCAAAAAAGAAAGACAATGAACCACTGGGAATGTGAGCTCAAAGGTAAAGGAATAAACACGCACCGCGAGCATCTCATCCACCCGTTCATCCAGCCGTGGGTTCAAAGACTTCGGATCTGCGTATAACCAAAAGCACAGCGTATCATACCTGATCTCAACAAACTCAACGTCAACGTCAACTCAAACAATAAGTACAAGCGAACCCAAACCGAATCAAACACAGACCTAGGTCTCGCGCCCTCCCTCGACTGTTCCTCAATAATCTCACTAGGCCTCCTTCCCGTTTCTTTCATGATAACAAGATTCCTTAATACCTTCCTCGTGTCCCTCCAATGCCAACGACTTGCGACGGCGGGGTCCAGGGCGGCGAGGAGTGTGTGGAGTGTGTATGCTGCGTCGGGGTCGGAGGTTGCGGAGGGTGGTGTGGAGGGGAGGGAGGACCATAGGGAGAGGAGAGGGGGAGAGAGGGAGGATGTGGCTGAGAGGAGGGCGGGGGAGGGTGTGCCGGTGGTTGATGAGTGGAGTGGCGGAGGTTCAGATGAGGAGGTAGGCGAGGATGGACGGGATGAGGACGGCGAGGAGGACGAAGGATCCTTCGAAAGTCTGTTTGGGAACAGAAGATGTTGGATCCAGTACGAAGTTCCGCCAACGATGATAGGGACTTGCTTCCTCCTGTGCGTTTCCTCGATCTACGCCACACACACATCTTGTTCAATGCCACAACCATCGACTCTCGAGTCGTGAAGACCCAAGAAATAAGAAACCTACATACTTCTCTCATCGCATCCTTCACCCACTCGCCCACCACATACTGTTCCCCAGGCTTCTTAAACCCCATCAACACATGCTCCACGCCCTTCTGCTCCTGCAGCGGGATCTTATTCGTGATGATGTCCATTCCGGCGTAGACTTGCATAGAGTCTGCATTGATCACTCGGGCTCCGTTCCAGCCGTGTGGGAGTTGCGGATGAGGTGAAGTGGAATTGGAGGAGGAGGAGGAGAGGAGGAGAGCGAGTTCGACGGCGAGTTTGGATTTGCCTACGCCGGTGGTGCCACAGATGGCGAGGAGCGGACGAAAGGGCGGCATTTCTGAGTCCATTGAGAAGTTTATGCTCTAGGATATAGAGCCATGGATATCAGAATATAAGCATAGCAGGTATGTTTGAAGAAATGCACCAGCCTACTCGAAGCCCATTGGCGTGATCACGGTTGAGTGCAAGTCGCTCGCCACACCACCACAGAATTCCTTGTGAGCCGAAAAAGGCAACTTGTGGCACTCGCCTCCGACGTTAACTGAACAGTCTGCAGCAGCTCTACACTCAACCACCTCTTTCGTTCTCTGAGTCTCTGCTCATCGCCGTGGACGATGTCAGCCGCCCGATTCAAATCCTCGACTGGCAAAGTCCACCTCTTCAACCTCAGCCCTGCCCCAGGCTCGCAACACTCCGTCAGCACCCCTCCCCCTCCCTCTTCCCTTCCTACAACTCCTTCGCGTCCTTGTTCATCGTGCTGACTCTATTCTGTTCTACTCCTGGCCCGTTTCGTTATCCGTATGTGGTTGTGTGTGTATAGCAAAAACGCGTAGGTCGCGGTCGCAGCTCAGGTCTCGGTAAGACCTCCGGACGAGGCCACAAAGGTCAAAAAGCACGCGCGGGGAACGGGAAACCCAAGGCTGGTTTCGAAGGTGGTCAGACTACCATCTCGAAGCTTTTCCCGAAGAGGGGGTTCTTCAACCAGTGCGTTCTTCATCACACTCACATTCTCATTCACATTCTGTCGTTGTTTGTGGGCTCACAGTGTCTGGTGTGCGGTGGTGGGACGTGTTCGGTGGTGGGACGTGTTCGGTGGTGGGGTGGGACGTGAAGGACGGGCAAGACATGGGCGCCGGTTAATTTGGATAGGATCGCGTTTTGGGTGCTGCAGGGACGGTTGAGCTCGACGCCTGAGAACCCGATTACGGCGAGAGATTTGGTGGAGAGTGGATGTATACATGATGCGCATGACGGGGTGAAGATTCTTGGGGATGTACGTCCTTTTCTACATAGCCCTTCCTCTGCTCTGCACCACGTACTCACAATTGTTATTCGTACTTATAAACAAACCGTGACACCGACGTCGACGACACCTCCATACTACCATCCCATCCCGTTCATCCATCCCGTTCATCCATCCCGTTCATCCATCCACTCGTGTCCAACTTCAACTCCCACAGGGCGCCGAACAGCTCAAAGTCCCAATCCACGTAACCCCCTCCCGCGCCTCCAAATCCGCCATCAAAGCCATCGAAGCAGCCGGCGGTTCTGTGTTCTGCAAGTATTACAACCAGGTTTCGTTGTTCGACTGTCTTAAGGGTAAGACGGATAGGACGTCGGCGGCGCCGACGCTTAGGAAGGATATTAGTGCGTTTCTTCTCTCCTTTGCCTGTCTTCCCTTCCTTGCCTTCCCTTCCTTCCTTTCCTTCCCTTCCGTTCCGTTCCCTTTCTTTTCTTTTCGCTAGGAATGATGAGCGACCACTGATGCCCACCCTGCGACGAATAGCATGGTACACCGACTGGCGCAACCGCGGATATCTCTCTCCAGAAGGCATCACGAAGAACCCGCTCGTGGAGGAACGGTGGAAAGAACTTTCGAAGCAGTTGTTGGTGTTTAAGGAGCAGGAGTTCGATAAGCCTTCGAAGAGCACGTTGAAGATGGCTTCGAATACTTAGACGGACGTGTTCTTCGTTGTTGTTGTTGTTGCGGTTGTCTACAGTCTAGTTAGAGTAGACGTACGACTGGTTGCATGATACATACACCCCCAGATACATTGCGGGTGAACGCAGACACGGTGTAGACAAGACGGCTCGTAGGTGACGATGCAGAGTGGACACCAAGAAGTAGGGAAGCGTACAGCAAGGATCTGAAGCTTAAGAAAAAGGTATACATGACTTAGATTGCACGCTACGTAGCCGTATCCATCCTATCCGGCGAAATACTCCTACTCCTACTCCTAAACCTCGACCCCGACCGACTCCTCGACACATACCTCGACCCCACCTCCGACGGCGTCTGCGTCCCCGTCCTATCACTCCTACTGGGACTCCTCCCTCTCCTCTCAATTCCAACCTCGCCCTCTTCACCCTCCTCGCCCTCGTCCCTTCTGCCCCGACTACTTGATCTCGACTTCGACCTCGACCGACTACGTGATCTCGACCGACTACGTGATCTCGACCGACTACGTGATCTCGACCGACTACGACTGACACTACGTTCTTTACCCTCCATAGCATCAAGCAACAAAGACTTCCGCGGCCCGATCTCGCCTAGTTCTTCGAGGACGTCACGTTTCGTCAGGCGGGGGAGGATGATGTCGCAGACGCGTTCGGAGGTGAGGAGTTGGTCGATGAAGGAGTCGAAGTGGGTTATTGTGTAGTTCGCTGTAAGTAGGGTGGGAGGTGTGGATTTTAGTGGGGATTGTGCGGGGCGAAAGGGGCGGAGGAGGGGGAAGGGAGGGAGAAGAGGGAGAAGGGAGGGAGAAGGGAGGAAGGAGGAAGGAGAGGAGGGGAAGGAAGGAAGGAGAGGAAGGGACGTACACATGTTTCGGTAGCGCAGTTTTCGGAAGTCTCTGAGGAGGGGTTCGAGGAGGCTGTAGACGTCTGCGGCTGCGAAGGTCATGCGGATGTACATCGCTGCTAACGCTCTGAGATACCTATAAGACCACCAAAGCACCGCGTCAGCTATCTCTTCACTAACCCACGACGGGCAGGGGCAGGGGAAGTGAAGGAGCTAAGACGAAGGAAAGCAAGGTCGACGTTGAGAATGAAAACGCACTTGAACTCATCCGCCTGCAAATACTCTACTAATATCTCCTTCTCCGGCTGGATCTGCAACAGCTTCAGAAGCAGACAAAGAAACTCCGTCGGTCGTTGATTCCCAAACACCCCACCAATGTACCGCATCTCGAGGGCTTTGTCGATCAGACTTTCCGCTATCAGGTTCAAAAGTGCAACGCAACATCAGACGCGTCCACCCCCGGTTCAGAGGAGGTCGAAAGGGATGAGGACAAGAGACGAGAGACGAGGCATACCAGTCAGCGCAAAACAATGTTCCTTCCAGAAACTGGACTCGTAGATGCGATTCCGGATGACGGTCTCGACTAGAAACTTGACGGATGAGAATCAGGCGAATAGAGCCGGTTGGAGAGGAGTTGTGGGACGTTACCTGGGGGTTTTGGCCGTGGATGGCGAGAGCGCCGCGGACGGTTGTGTTCGCCATGGCTTGAGAGTATCGAGGACAGGGATTAGACGGGCTGTGTAGAGGGGGATGGAGAGAGGTGGTGATTGTGGTGGCGATGGTGGTGGTGATGGTCGAAGGTTGTGGACGTGGAAAGAGTGGCGTGTGGCGGGAACTTCGTGCTGGATATGGACGCCCATTGACTTCGGCAGTGGCTCTCCTGACACTGCCAATCACAGTTCTTTTGTGAATCTGGGTCGGGGTCGGGGTTTTCTTTTCCAAACTGACAGTACCAGTGTAAAAATGCGAGGCTACTGCATTTTTCATTGGTTCAACCCAGGATCGAACTGGGAACCTTCTGTGCACCTTCTCTGACTGGAGACGTGTGAGACAGAAATCATAACCATTAGACCATTGAACCTTACCTCATTCTTCGAGCGGTAACTTACGATTTGATTGGTTTCGACTTGGCTCAGAGGCAGACCAGACGGTCGGAAGGCTCCGCCAGTCACTGATTTTCAGTAAGCCGGTTCCCAGTTCGATCCTGGGTTGAACCAATGAAAAGCGGACACCTCAGATCAAGCTTCGCCCTTGTCCGAATCTATACCAGTCGGATACGTTGTTCCGTGATGTTTCCCTTTCTACCCAAAGACCGCACACGCGTCCCCACCCCGATCTCGACCGCCAGCTTCCATTCAAATTTTCGCATGCCTGAGTCGCGTACTAAAGGCAGTACCTCCTTCTCTGGTACAAAACAAAGAACTGAAATACAACTGACAAGCTCAACTAGATCAAATTCTGATACTCGATAAGGTTCAAGGTTCTATTGGACTCTGTAGGACGATGCTCGTCGACACTCGACCCAGCGATCCTCAATCACGGCGTATGAATCAATATCTGGCAAGTGTTTCTTTGATGTCCCGTGGAACTCACTCGCAGTCGTTTTGGTGTCTATCTTGCTCTCTTCCAGCTAAATGGTTTCCGAAATTAGTGACCCTAGCTCCTCAGATATTTTTCATCAGAAGCATCTACCTGTTGGCCTCCAATGATCCCTGCTTCGTCTGTTATAGATCAACACTGGGCCTGTGGGCTCATCACTGACGATGAGAATGAAATAAGTCACTCTCATCCTCCCAGTAAGTCTCTGTCCTGTTTGATTCGCTTTATTTGATAGGGGGAACTGAGTTCAAAATTCCAAGTTCGAGCAATGTGCACGTAAGTTGTAAGCTTTGACCTTTGCATGTGTTCATACCCCGTTATACGTCGATGGCATCACTGCTGCAGATCTCATCCATCTCCCGTCCTTCTCACAAAGAAGACTTTAGACCTATATGTTTCAAGTTTACTTGGAACTCGTTGGCGGAAGATCTGTCCGATCAGCCAATGAGCTCTCGCAAAAAGTTCTAAGTTTTCCTTAACATATAAGCCCTTTTGTGAAGCGCTGTTGGCGAACGAGTTCGTGATCCGCTTTCATGTTGACGTTATTGGACGCCAAATTAGAATGCTTCCCCTCTGAAGAGCTTCTGGGCTCACCTTCATTCCGCAGGGCCAAGAACGACGCATTTCAAGATTCATTACATCTACCCATTGTATCGCGGCCTCTCGTTAACACGAGTTTCATCACTTGATCACGAGTGCATATGATACTATATGATACCGCGATGTGCAGCCTGCTGTGTGTCCCGCGGCACAGCTTTCTATCCCGGTTCAAGACCGAAGAGAGGCTTGCGGCTCGGTCGATACTACAAAGGGCGGTGCACTGAGTATCGATGCGACGTTCTGAGACTCAAAGCTCTCGGAAATCGTAAAGCGTTTTCTAGACTTGCTGCTGCTCATTACTTTACAGGCGACTAAAAGCCTCGTAGCCTCCATCAGGAAGATGTGAGTAAATAAGGAGTTGAAAATGATATATCTCTGGCCAAATAGGGCACACGATATCACAACCCCAGATTCGAATCATTTTACTTGTGTTGTGCATTCCAGTCTTAGAATCCATTTTTCCTATATCATCTCTGTTCCGCCACGAGCGAGTTGATCCAGGGAAAAGATCCTTCTGGATCTCGTTTCATAAGTACTCGTTTGTATGTGATCCAGAATGCAACTCCTTCAGGCTCTCCGTCATGGACCAATCCTTGCCCCCCGACGTTTCAAACGTCGAGATTGTTGACCTTGGTGGACTCGACGTATCCATCATAATATCCACATTCCTCTATGCTATTAGCTGTTCTCAAGTCTTTGTCTATTGGAGAAGCGGATTTGGCGACGGGTCGCTGATCCGCTGTCTAGTAAGTCGACAATTTCTTCTTCAACATTCTTTCATGCTGATTGGGCACATATTTTATAGGTCGCCTCGGTGTGGTGTGTGTCTTCCTCTTCATTAACATCCGTCACTCCGATCCTGAGGGGAGACAGGATTCTGGAAACTATCCATAGCGTAATGTTTTGGGCCCATCAATACCATTTAACCGTGACTCTCTATGGCAATGCGGACGCCATCAAATATGGCTGCTGGGCTTTGAGCTATTCCTTGGTGGTGCATGGGCTCATTACTGCTTTTGTGCAAGTTCGTAGGCGTCCAAGTTTATGATCTTGGCCTGGTCCAACTAATTATTGCATGTTTTCGCTCTAGGCATACTATTCCTTCCGCCTGTATGCACTTTCAGGCTGGATTATGGTCAGCGTGCTCTCTTGGACCGGGTCTTTACTTGAAGTCGTCGGGTCGTGCTATGGCACCTATGCTTTGGTTACGGCCAAAGGCCCATACCCAGAAAACCTCTACCGGGCTATCACTGCGACCGCCGCCCTGGACGTCCTCATCGACATCATCAACACGAGTTCACTCTGTTATTGCTTGTACAAAAGACGTACGGCAGCCAGAAAGTAAATATCTTTCTAATCCTACTTGACCCAACTGACCCAATTGGTCAGTACGAATGATATCATTACAACAATAGTTCGTTGGACAATTGGTATGTTACACTAAACCTTCTCATCAGCCGTTCTATCATGTTTGTATTGATTGTCAATAGAGAGTGGAATGGTCACGGCGTAAGATGTAAATTTTCTGAATGCTCGTATCCCTATTCTAACATTTATTTGATAGATTCATGGCAGTAGGCATCATGGTCACGGTAAATCCTGTCTTATATCCTCCCGAGCCTCTGACAACTTACTCGGTCTTGGTATAAGGCTATTGTGACTCCGCACACTGGTAAGCCATCCTCCATATTCGTAAAATCCCACAGCTCTTGGCTTATTTGATCGTTTATTATATAGCTATATTCACCTCAATAACCGCATTTTACTCCAAATGTGGGTAATTAGCACCATTCAACACCATAACCTGTTATCTCAACAGTTCTTTGCAGTATATTCCAATTCACTCCTAGCCTCGTGAGTCTCGGATCTCTCACTTGTTGTGCTACTCATTCTGACGCACTCGGGCCCACAGATTGAATTCACGGGGGCCATTTGGTCCAACTAAGCTGGCCCGTCACCACAAGGGCCTAGTTCGTCTTCGCATTCGCACGACTCAAGTACGTTCCCACTTTATGGCATTCGTTTGAGGGTAGATGTGCTTATTTTTTGTCACTGTTCATCCAGGAAACAATCGAGGTTCCATCGTACAGGCTGGCCACCATGCCTCCCCTCGGTGACTCGAATGCATCTTCAGGAACGACAGAAATGACCAACGATTGTGCGACTTCTTGCGACAGAGGCGTGGATGGCGACATTGAAGCGGAATCGGAATCTGTCCTCTGTATCAGTGCCGATCAAGCCTCTTTCTCTGAGGACAAAGAGACGGTCATCATCGATAGACAAAAAGCAGCGAGAGATTGAAATATTGGTAAGACCTTCACGCATAATTCTATTGCGGTATTTCTCATACGGCCTCGAGCATCTTCAAGACGGAATCGAATTGCTCGTATCAGTATCAAACTTCAACGTGCGAGTCGAATAACAATCTTGGCTATTTATTGGCCGTCATTCGTGAGAAAACTCGTCTGGGGACGGAGAGCGTCGGCGCTTGGGCACATCGCATCAGTACTTCCGGGAAGCCCCTGACGCCTCCTGACGCCTCCTGACAAACAGCCGGAGCCGGAGCCGGACTCTCGCGAAAAGGCTCAAGTCAGTCAGGACGTCAGGACTCAGGGATAATCCCTGCTCGCGTCGTGCGGTACTGTAGTGTGAAGGGAGGAAAACTGATAGTAATATATACATCTACTTTGAAATACAACTAGCTATTGTTCCTCCGCCTCAAGTTGCTCCAGCTCCTCTAAGTATAGGTCAACGGAAGAAGGGAAACATTCGTGACTATGATAATCTGCGTACTTGTTGAGATAGAAGGTTCGGAAGGCAGTATGGCTGTAGGAGAAGTTGAAATCGCGGGGGAGGAATGCGGAAGATGTTCTTCCCATAAGGTGGCATGCGCGGAAGATAGAATCAAGGGGAACAATGTCTATAGGCCGACTCCCGTGAACGGTCTCTGGCCTTACAATCCACATACCCGTCAAAGGATCGGGGGTATCATCAACGGGTAAAAACCATTCGACCAGGGCGCACGGAAACACGGAACCATCACAACGTAGTCGCAAAAAGCGCATGATGCGCGCAACGGTCATGCCTCCCATAGGATCATCCTCCTCACCAATTCCAACAAGCACGGTGTCCCGCCGTTCATATTGTCCAAACCAGGACGGGTGGCTCCGTATCACCTCAGAATGCATACCAAATGGACCAGACAGCTCACTAGGGGAGTAGTACCTCGCATGCGCACTTGAAAAGACTTGAATTGAGCGACCATATCCGGGTAGTTCGTCGACGGGGACGTCATCGGGATCGAGATCGGGATCGCGGTGAATTTGACCGTAGAGGAAACGGCCAAGTTGGGTGTGGAGTGTACCCGCAGAGACGGAAAGTTCGGTTGCGAGCTGGGAGACAGTCCGACTGTGGACTGATGCATTGTGGAGGTTAGTTGGCTAAGTATTACAATGCAAGACCAATTAGACGTACGTGGTTTCTTTGCAAGGCGAACCGACAGCGGAGCATGCTCATCACCAATATCGAATACATCCTCATCCGGTGCATGATCGTCCATACGGTTCTGGACTACGTCCCAATTATCATCATCGAGTATCACTCCGGCTCGCCCAGTCTCTGCTAATGCAGCCTGATACACATCACCCCTCAGCATCCCCTTCCGTCCGAAACGAGCGCGAGCGGCCGAGATCTTCATCATGCGAGTGTTACGGAGAAGAATCTGACTGATGGGATCGTTCCGGCTTGAATGTCGCCAAGGCTCCTTCACCGCTCGAATGTGTTTAGACTCGGTGATGGATGTACAGACACCGTTAGGGGAGCCGAATAACTTGATGCTGTGGGTGTAGTGGACAAGTGAGTGTTGTCGGGGGAGGGCGAAGTCGTTTCGGATTCCTTCCGACAGGAAGATGTTGCGATGTTTGTGGAAGCGGGCGAGAGCGATGTCCATGAGGCGAAGAGAGCGCGTGTCGTGAGAGGAGCGACGGGCGATGTAGCAGAAATCTGAGAATGCCACGATGGCCTGAACCATTTCTGCGGGGACGTGATCGACGATGGCTGGTATGTACACCTATATCAAGGAACGTGAGACCGAGAATTGTAATTGAGGGCAAAATACTGAACCTCACCTTCATCAAAGCCTTTGAATCATCACCGGTCCATTGCTTGAACTTTCGACCTTCAGGAAAACGGCGAAGTCCGGGAAAAGGAGGCGCTGCGGCGATTCTACAAGATGATTCACATAAGACGCAGAGTAGTATGTACATAGGCAGGAAGCGGAAACTGACTTCCGGTCAATATCGTCCAAAATAGATTCGGCATCGGCTTTCGAGTGATTGGCCTTGATGTAGTCTTCAACCCAGGTGACGAGGTGGTCTTTGAAAGTGCCCTTGATGAGTTGATGAAGGAGGTCGGGCGTAAGGAGCTCGTGAATGTCGGCTCGTGGGAAGTGTTCGGTGAAGGGCTGATGCATAACAGTCATCATGTCAGCTCAATTCACAGAATAGGACAGACGCGACACGCACGGTGACATCGTCATTGACGCCCCAGACATCCCATAACCTATTGGAGTCGTATGTTTCCCGTAAGCACTCGGTATGTTCTTGAAAACGTGGCGGGCCCTTAGTCTTCAACTGTTCTGGGAGTGCGAGACATCTAATCCCGGTCAGTTAGATGATAGAGTGAGGAGTAATTTTAAGGTAGTATTTCACTTCGGGCACCACCCTTGGACGATCCCGGACAAGAAGACCTGCTCAGGATAATCGGCGAGGACAGGGCCAAGCCCGTATATGATGTCACGATAGTAGCCGTCGAAGCATTTGGTCAAGACGGGCTTCGACATGGCATCCCTGAGCGGCTCGAGAATACGAGCCAAGGACGCATGGTAGAGCTGTTTCTTGAATAGTCGAAATTCGGGGTCGTCATCATCCGCGCGTGATCCTAATACAGGCTCAGACACGACAACAAACGGTGAAGTACTAGGGAATGAAAACTGTACCTTTGGGAATGGCCAAAAATGCGATTGGGACAATCGCCTCAGCGTGTGCACGTCGTACGCTGTTTGTTGTGTTCATGATGCCTCCATAGACCGGGTGAAACTCCTGATGGCCGGTGGCGACGGAAACAGTGGTTTTGTCTGTCCCGATGATGATGGGAACGAACATTGATCCACGAGTGGACGGATCTTCACGTGCAATGGTATTCTGAATGATCTGGGCATTAGTGGGGCTGAGGCGAGTACAAAGGGGATAATAGAGGCTTACACATTGGCGCCACGCCCACTCGCCCGAGAAGCAGTCGGAATAGCGACGCGTATGAGCTTCAGCATATTCGCGATATGGACGAGTGTCAAATTTGCCTAACACCGTGGATAAGTACCGAAACCGCCAAACGACCAGGTGAGTGGACTGTGAACGCACCTCGGAACTCTGGATTACTAACCATCGTCGAAAAAACTTCACGAGTGTTGCGCATGTACATCGTCCATGGTGTACGCTTCCATGCCGCTGATTCATCGGTTACCCGTCCCGTCCACCGACCAGAGGTTGCCTCCCAAGCGCCAGCGTTAAACTCGAGGGCATCAATCCTGGATAGAAGGTCCGCGTTATTGACATACGGTGCGTCCTTGTTGTTGTCGAGAACGTTCTTTGCGGCCCACGCACGGAAAAGGTGGTTCATGTCTTCGGCGGACCCCTTCATCTTCTCAAACAGAATCTCACCGATTTCGAACGTAGGCCGGTCTTCATAGCTTTCCCAGCTTGGCGTGAGATCCTCGGGAGGTGGTGGTGCATGAGCAGGGAGAACATTGCCGTGCCCATCTTTTCGTATGGCTGGTCAAATATAATAGTAAGCACAAGTCGTCATAAGCGATAAACAGGACGAGATACCATTAAGTAGAGGGTGCCGGAGTAATTTGTGTACTGCAGCCTTTGGTTTTGGGTGACGGTGTACACGAGTGTTGTGGGTGCGGAATGAGCGACGAGTAGGGTAGGTTTGGCGGCATAGGTCGCAAAAGAAGGCCATGAACAGTATGATGAGCAGTGCGCAGGTCAGCGCACGTCGGGTGAGGACCATGGGGGCAGTTGCTGGTCGAAGGTGCGAACGGCAAGAGAAGTTTTCGATGTTGGCCGTCGAGGGGCGGAGCGTAAAGGGCCGATCGCAGAGCGATAACAGAAGACCGTGTGGCGTGCCGGTTGTGGTTGGGAGGCGATTGGTTTGACAGGTTTGGGGCACCCCTTGCGACCGACGGCATCAGAAGTGACTCGACTTCATCGCTCGTCGTACTCACCGTTGTTTCACTCTGCTCACGATCTTCTCACCCAGCTCTCTTAATCTCGACGACTGTGCTATGCCACCCAAAGGTCTTCGCAGTGAGGAGACGATCATCCCAACAGATAATCCTCCTCCATCCCAGGCTAAGCCTCGTCCAACACCAGTAAACGCGAAGCTTCCAGCCCAACGGGTGAAAACGACACAGCCTCCTGCCACGTTGAGTACCAGATGCTCTGATCAGCAGGCGCAGGAAAGCCAGGTGCAACAATCCAGCACAAAAAACTTACGAACTGCGAAACGAGCCTCGACATCTGCACCCCAGATATCTGAGCCAGTCCACCTTTCACAATCCCTTTCTTCATCCCCTCTCGAAACAATCTCTATACCAGCAAAACGAAAAGGACGTCCGGGGAAGGATGAGAATCCTTGGAGGAAGGCAGGGGTTGGCAAGCGTAGTCAGAAAGACATTTCGGCGGATGCGGCGGGTAAGCGAGCCGAGGCGAATGCGAAGGCAGAGGCGAAAGAGAAGCAACAGGAAGAGAAAGATCTGAGACGGAAGAATGGGGAGGTGGAGCTGGGCAGGCTGATGGATGGTCGGTCAAGAATGATGAAGGAGATTGACGAGGCGGACGTGGTTCCCTCTGACATTGACTCAGAATTTATCCCAGAGGATCTCTTTGGTGACGAAGACGAGTCCGAGTACGAAGAGGTGGTCGTTCGCAGAAAGGTAAGCATTGACACTGGCTTTCTTGGATGTCGATCTCACGCTAGCGTGTGCGCGTCCGAATCCAGAAACCGAAACCCAGCGCTAAAGAGAAGAAACGCGCGTCCATCCAGAACCACCGTCAAGCTGTGGACGACAATCGACACGAATGTGAGGTCCCGCTGGTCGCTGCCAATGCGTGAGTATTTTGCACTGCTTCGTCCTGTTCAGCGTCGTAATCTCACAATAACTCCCCAAACCATAGATCACCGAGTCGTACTAGGCCGAAGTCCACCGCGAACTCAAGTAGCACCAAGAAGAAACCCCTCATTCGTGACGCCGGCCTTGCTGAAGACTGGCGCAAGAAGACAAAGCTAGTCCCTCCCGGGGCAAAGACTCCAGCACCGAGACCGAAGAGCGAGAAGGATGTTGGAGCTGTGAGGGAGACGGACGGTGGCCTCAATGATGCAGACGTCCGAGCACTGAAGCCGACTAGTAGTACTGGACAGGGTCGACAGCGGAAGCAGGTGCGTACTATCCAGTTTTGTTTCAGTGATCGCAAAAGTCAACTTCGTTGTACTGTCGTCACTAGCTGGTAGAGTTTGTGGCCACGACCATGGAGGAAGAACCTAACAGCGGCGATTCAGAGATGGTACGTACCCATTACGTTGCACCACTGGCATGACTTAGCCGATATTGAATCTTGTACGAACACCTCGCAGGCAGCCCCGTCGGTGCAGCGCTCTCGAGGTCACAAGAATGCTATTGACCCCGACCGAGCTGCTCTACTCCCGCCAAAGAAGTCTACGACGCGCGCAGCGAAGACGAAACGTCCTGAAGAAACGTCGACCGCATGGGAATGGGTGCCCGACTGGTTCAAGCCCTATTACAATGACTCCTTCATGCCGACGCTCTACCACATTACAAGTGTTTCATACGCACCTTTCACTTACGGACCAACAGCGGATCTCTACCTCGATTTGGTTACACGGCTTGTCTCGCACCTTTGTCCCGACAAGGACTACGAAGTGACAAGGAAATGCATACTGTACAGACGGGTGAGATTCTTGTTTTACTCAAGATGACCGTTGTGTATAATTTTGAACGTGTTGCCGGATGCGTTACAGAGCAAATCTAGCCAAGATACATGGCGGAACCACTATCAAAAGACTGCAAATACGGTCGTTACCGAGGCACTCACTATTTCCAGGAAAAAGGGTGGAGATGCCGCGGTAAAGGCTCATGTGAAACGAGCTCTTGGTCCGTGTGGTGAAGCATTCTGGGAGAAGCCTCACCCCACCGTAAGTGACTCTCCACATTTTCGAACGTGTACTGATGGTGTCTTAATATGATTCGATTAGACCCCAACAGGCCCTCTATGTTCTCCATATATCCTCGAAGTCTTCGGCATCCAGTACGTGAAGGCCACAGAGGGGGCAATTAAGGAGTTTTATGACCCCGATGACCTTCCAGTTGGTGCACTCTTACTGTCGGTTTTAGCGGTATGCCCTTTCGGCTTTTGTGTCCCTTCCATTCTCGTTATGGTACCAAGTAGTTGATTCTTGCTCGTGTTACTTCTGCAGGTTCACAGAGCGTTCATGTCATGCGAGAGCGGCACATCCGAAGGTCTTGAACCGTTTTCCGGCGAAGACCAATGGATCAAAGACAGAACACGCGACTATCTGGCCGAGCACCCAACAGACCGTCATCGCGACGGCTCCATACGCCAGTTAATTAAACGCCCCCGCCTCTTCCACGAACTTATCAGGAAGGCAACCGAACGTGTATCGCATCATCGTCGACGATTTCGTGCCCCAAGTGGGAAGCCCTCCGAAGCCGTCGCTTTGTATATACCTAGCAGCCCGCCTCCCGAAGAACACGATGACGAAAATTCCACTCCCGCCAGCGATGCGGAAAGCGGTGGTTCCATGGAGTCGGGAGGCAGGATGGAGATCGACGAAGATGTGCAAATGGGCGAAGACCTCATGGGCGGTGCAGATGGTGGTGTGCGTGAAGACGCTAGTAATGTGCATGGACTCGATGGTGACGGGGATCGGCATGAAGGATATGAAAGCACGGATGATGACCTGTATGTGGATGACCCTGATGGGGTGTATCTTCGTAGTGATCCCGACCAAGGTGCGTCAGCTCTCAGGGCTCGCTTTCTGTTTGCCACATCCCCATGACCGTTTGACTGACGGTGCTTTTACTTATTCATCCAGGCATAGTCCGTGATGCAGATGGACCTCTCTATGGTAAGTACACTTTTTCTTCACTCCCTTTCGAAGCTGAGTGTGCCTTCATCATCCTTCAAGGCCATCTTCTACCTCCCGAAGAAGATACCGTTGTGGCGGAAGAGAGTGAGAATATGGGCACTGATATGGTGCGAAAAGACGCTGAACGTTCAGCAGGTGCGTTTCCTTCTGCCTCGGGACCTGTGGCATCGCTTATCGGTGTCTCACGGCCATTACTGTATAGAACTCGAAGATGATGGCGCAGAAATTATTGGGCTGGTGGAGGACTTCGAGGAGGGTGGCAGAGAACTCCCCCCGAACTTTTTTGACGGGTTCGACTCGAACCCTGGGCGTCACCTGCGAGCTAGACAACGCAATGGGATGATTACCCCATCAGAGGGTTCACGTAGCGGTTCTGACGACGGCGAGGGCGGCTTCAGCTTCTACCCTCGCAGCTCAGACCCGTGGGCCCGAATTATCGGCCTCAGTCCTTCTCAACTCTCGCACAGTGAGTCGGAGCGGGTCTTAGATTGAGGGAGAAGCATGTAGAGTAGTAGATACCCGAGCACCATTTTAACATGCTAGTAGAGTACGTCTATTTATGCATATATACACAGTCTTCGGTCTACCGGTACAGACAGTCGAGGGGCGAGCACAATAGCCGTTGCTGCACCCTTCCTTCCTGACAGCCTGACAGCGGTTCGAACCAGCGTCCTGATTATGTTTCGACGCGACTTTGCTGCTCTGGTCCCTGACGGCTCCTGAACCCCTGACTAACCTAGTCAGGACATGTCAGGGGCTTCCCCGAAGTACTGATGCTCTGTTAGGGCAATGTCCCGACCTGTATTCCCCTGTAACACCGTTGTACACTAGATTTCAGTATCGCTAGGTCATATATACATACATGTTACAGTTATTTTGAGAGGCATACCTCTTCAGCAGTCCTCGGTCGCCCAAAGGTCTCAGTATATGTTGAGATGTGTACGAGTCGAGGATTGTGGGGCACGTTATGAGCTCCCGGCAGTATCGAGCTGCCGGTAGACTCCTGGTCACCAAGATGATGATGGAATAATTTGGAGCGAGAATTGAGCGAGACCATCAACGAGTTTGTGTACACCTTGGTCTGCATCATGGAGCTAACCACTAAATGAGCAAGGAGCTCGACGGTTAGGCAATATTTGATCTATTGTAAACCAGCACATATAATTCCCTCCTGGCAGAGGATTGGGAAATAAATGTTTTGGCGTACACCAGATCAAACATAGTTGATTGATACGAATGAATCAAGCGTACAAAACAAGGAATAACGTGGTGTTGGGTTGACCATATATGACGGCCGTGTCCAATATCACGATGAGTGCCGTCATTGCACCACTCTCAACTGAGCGGCGAATCAATCTGTTCAGAATGTCACCGGTTGCATCCTGTCCTCTGTTGATAGTATCATTTTTGAAACATGATAACTAGATCAGCAGAAGAAATATTATAAGATGAGAGGACAATCCAAACGTATCCCGGAACATACCAAGAACACCATGCAGCCAGCGATGAGCACATCGGCAATGGTACTCCCTACATTCCATATCTTGACTCGAATATTTAAGCTCCATAAATCGTAGTTCAAAAAGACATCTGACACGTACCCCGATCGGAACCTCAATAATATGCCACTGGTCCAAAGAATGATACTCGAATAGCTTTTGAGGGATCGCTACTAAGGCGTTGATACCTATCACAAAGCCAGATATTTGACGTACCTTAACACCAACGTATATAGAGGCAATAGCTTGGGTGACGGAGGCCTGAGTAGACAGATTCACATCAGAAAGTGAGCGTTACCAAAAATATCACGCAAATAATACCAACGTAGAGCCTCCTCTTTTTTCCTAGCACATAGATGCGATACACGTAGAAGGCCTGGACCCATAGTGAGACTGTATGTCGCATATGAGTTCAAGTTATGAAAAATCTGGATTATAAGCGCTACTGACCAAGACCACAGGTAGGAGGGATCGCTCGAAATCCGAAGCTGAACTCTTGTAAGATAGCAGGTCTTCCCCAACCGTTACATAAAAAGAACCAGGCCGCGTCGAAGCATATACCATTTTGAAAAGTGTCGACAATGAAAAGTCCGTAAACTATCAGGATTTTTCCCCCCAGGTAAGGATGACATCAGATTTAAGTATGGGCACCACTCATTGGTTTTGGCAACGACTTTCCTTCCTTCCGCCACTTATGATTCTTTTGTGAGTCTGGTTTGGGTTCGGGATTCTCTTTACCAAACTTATAGCACCAGTGCAAAAAATACGGCCTGCAAAGATTCTGCTTGACTGGTTCAACGCAGGACCGAACTGGGAACCTTCTGTGCACCTTCCGGAGACGTGTGAGACAGAAATCATAACCATTAGACCATTGAACCTTGACAACGGGCGGACACAAACAGTTGAGGTTTCAAAACCTTTTGAAGCAACCGGTTAGGCAACGTTTAAGTGTAACGCTGCTCATCCGAGTCATGAACCCACATGAACCGCTCAGACTTGCGCTCAGATGCCTTCATATGCATACTATGCATCACTGCCAATGTAGAAAATCGCAGTCCGCAGAGGGAAACCGCGCAGTTCACTAAAGGAATGTACGAGGGATACGAAGCAACATCGTCTGGCAGGCCTCAAGATGAGCCTGAGGAGCCCAGAGGACTCGGAGCTTGCATGATTGTTGGAGGTGAGCGGCGCACTGCGAGTGGCAAGTCAGTACGAGGAGAACTTGAGGAGAACAGAAGCGAAAAACTTTCTGAAGCAAGAGTAGCTAAGGCTAAGGGAGGGCTGTAACAAAATTACATTACTGCTGCATGCATGGCACAGAACAAACAACATAATAGAGGCTTCAAGTTTGAGTATAACGCCTTGAGCCTGAGAACATTGGCAGAGTAGTAAAGAAGAATACTTAGCAGAAGATGTATTTCGGTACAACGTACGTGGCTGGAATGAGAGACAGGCGGGAACGTGTGCATCATGTTTCGTAGCCAATCCAACACTGCGCTTGTCTAGACTTCCAAAACGTTGTTGTAAGATACTCCGGACGATCCGCGGTCATGGCCTCCCCCACCTGAGCCAGAGCACCGTCAGATAAAGCAGCCGACTGCTAACTTCGCGATATCCGCCTTGCACGATGATGCCTGAATATGGGCGGGATTGATACACCCGGAGTCTGTCGGCGTATTGCATAGGTGACACAGACTTGACACAGACTGAGAAGCGTCGGGGTTTACTTCCAAATCAACCCTGAAGTCGGAACTGTTGGAAGCAAGAGATCCGGAACATGGAAATTCTTGATTACCCTGTGAAAGCTCAAACACAGAGCAGTCTGTATAGGATCAGCACAAACGACGCAAGAACCCTAGAAAGTTACTTGGAAATCGGACCAAAATACAAAGATGCCCATCTAGAGGGGTCGCCACAGATGACAGTTCGAGCCTTTCAAAGCCTACAAGCACATGAGAAAGTGCCAACACCAGACCGTCCAGTAATTACCTAGGCCCATTCCTTCAGCCTCTCTTCAGCCTCTGCAGCCTCAGCCTCCACTAGCCTCATCGCGTCGTTGTCCCTGAAACGCAATTCGAACGATATCTTGCCCGGACCTCTCACCAGTCCATGGTTTACATAGGAGTGTGGGTCTGGCGCGGCGAGGGACACGACGTCGAACGCCCAGAGTAGTCTAGTAGTGAGTAGTAGTGAGTCGACCATGTTACAAGCGAGTAAACAAAGTGCAGGAATTCCTTTCATGGAAAGGGAGCAAAAGAAGACTTACCGCCCGATGACGATGAAAAGCGATTGAGAAGCTACGTGCATCCCGGGACATTGTCTCCTTCCAAAACCGAACGGCAGCGTAAAGTCCGACAGGGCGCCATCCATAAACCGTTCAGGTCGGAATTCTTCTGGATCTGGGAACATGACAGTGTCCTGCATCATAGTGCTGCCGCAGGACACCCACCATCAGCGCTCAAACCGCGCGAAGAGGAGAAAGGACATAAAGCGTACTAGATGTTTCCGTAAACTGTGGTCCCCTTTGCGATTCGCCCGCCTAGAAAGTAGTCGTCCCTCGTGACAGCATGTGGAACGGCGAGCGGAACAGGAGGTCTCCATCGCGAGAGTTCCAGAATGAAACTGTGAAGGTATGGAAGGGAAGACTCGTCCTCGAAACCAGGGAATCGTTCTCGTCCGACGACAGCGTCGAGTTCTACTTGGACTCTGTGGGCTGTCTCTGGGTAGAGAATCATCGCCACTATGAAAGGAATATAAGTAGTGGTCGGATAGATAACAGGCAAAAGCAGGAAGACGGACGAATGGCGTATTCAATGCTACCCGAAGTCTGTGGTACGATGCACATTGTGAGAAGGGAGATGCAGACATAGAGGTTTATGATCAACTGACCGTATGAACACCCGCACCAAACGGGGCCGCTACCGAGTATGCGACCTCGACTTCGCTGACATTACTACTAGGCGCCGCCAGACTACGCGAGGACATGCATTCTTTCGCAGTACCTGCGTACATTCGTCTGCGTACATCCCTCAATAGCCGAAGATAAAAGCGCGTGTCTGCTGCGTGCTTCTTGTCGGCATCTTGACGGAACCACTGAAGCGGACGCTTAGGGTGTATATGAGTGGTGGAGTACATGGCGAAGATTAGGAATGAAAAACTCACTGGGAGCCAGAGCAGACTTGGCCACTGGTTCAACTCGGTCAGCGTAGGGCTTAATTTGTTATGCCAGGACGTACGGTTTCAACTACGTGCTTTCCGGAGGTGCTGTATAACACACAAATAAGTAAGAGATGAACACGTCAAAAGACGTATGATACTCACATTACACTAGATCAAAGGCACAGGCCCATCAGAGAGTTTCCAGAATGAAAGAAGATGGAAGGTAGTACCGTTGAAATTCTGCACACGGATGGTGAGCTGGGTTCAATGAATGACAGTAATACACCACGCACCCGATATTGCCTCAGCGTTGACCTTGACGACCTCTTCCTCAAGGCTCGAAGCTCGTCTCCCATAACTAATGGACAGCACTACCGACACTGCAAACCTATATGACCAACTTCGCAGTCAGCGGGCCAATGCGATTGAAAACTGAATAGGCGAATGTGGTGCCTACATTTCGACTAGGGAGGAGTAGTTACTCGGGTCTCGCGCAAGATCACGAAGCAAAACGGTTGACTCTAATGTTTGATGCTCGCGGTACGCTAGAGAGGCTCGTCCGCTCATGCCGGTGTGTTGAATCTAGGCAGACGAATCTACGGTCAACTACGGTATATCCAGACTAGTAGTCGGGAGTAGATGGGCTTGTATCTGGTCGAGAATACAAGTACCCTTCCTCTTTCATCGCGCGTTGCAGGGCTGGAAGATAGGGGCATATAGCATCAAGACGCGCCACGTACCTTTCGCCATTTGCGCCAATATTCGCCATACGGAGCGCTCAAACCACGTAAATTTCCGGAGAGAATCTCATGGCTAGCAATGACTGATTCAATGACTGAGAATTCAAAGATGAATGTAGGACACGCACGCCATGATAAGACGAGGACGACTTGAGTAGATCTCTCCTCGTTTGTCGAGAAGATTAGTGGCCATCTGCGCAGAGCTCAAGACTCCACACACACACATGAGTTAGTAACTACCGCAATAACTCAGAAACGATAAGATGAACAGTGCACATACCAACAACCGGCTTTCCTCCGAGCTCGAATGAAAAGATATCGCCTAACCATGCCATAGACATCAGTCAGAGTTTATACCCATGCAATGAGTTGTACACGTAGACGTACCATATTTCTTCGCGAGCCCGTCGAATACCTCCCAGATGGCCTTCTTCTCGATTGCTCCAGCGCGTACCAACGCCGTGATGTCCTCACGATCTCCGATGTACGCAGGTGGTGGTTGGCTCTTCGTGCGTAGAAGAAGGCTGGTGCCCAGTACGATTACTGTAGTAACCGCGAGAAGCCAGTAGTCCGACATTGAGAGTGGGTGAAACCTGGAAAGAAGTACTGCAGTTCAGGGAGCTCGTTCACGTCTTCTGTCAGCAAGAAAGTGCCTTACCTTCAAGCGCGTGTTGTCGTCCTATTTAGGCACCAACCGTTGAGATTCCAGGCAGCCATAATGAGAA
The DNA here is from genome assembly GCF_000264905.1 of Stereum hirsutum FP-91666 SS1. Taxonomy (NCBI): domain Eukaryota; kingdom Fungi; phylum Basidiomycota; class Agaricomycetes; order Russulales; family Stereaceae; genus Stereum; species Stereum hirsutum. The sequence continues at coordinate 1,230,944 of NW_006763145.1, forward strand.
ACTCGTTCGCCGTGTAACCCGTACAAACCTGGATCCGTCTGGGAAAGAGGGCGATAGAGAGGCCGAAGAGAGACGGAGCGATGCATGATCATGATGCATGATGTTCCAAAAGATGGGGATTACTGTATACCTTTGCCGGTCTCGCCGGAAATGACTGGTGGTCATATGTATTAAGTAGAGTGGCGTGTGGCGCGCGATATACGGAGTGTTTTACGGCCCGTTTGCATATGAGATCGAGTGACGCGCGGAGAAAAAAATGGCACGCCTCAACCAAACAATGCCCATAAATGGCAGTTCTTCTCGGCGCGACTTCGGCAGGCTTTGTGGCGGACTAATAGCCTGGCATTGTTTGCTGCTTCCGAGTTCCACCGTTGCTTACCTCCAGTGCGCTTCAGCGTCGTTCGTAGAGGCCTGTCTGCCTCATTCTCGCTTATCATCTGGTGACGTTGGGTACACCGGTGATCCATCACAAGGAGTTGGCCACTTTGCGCGACTCATCATCCATAGCCAGGCCGTCAAGCTGCCCTTACTGCCTCGACGTCGAATCCACACATCTTCAACTGATGTCGCTGATTGAACGGTTTCAGTCACTCGTGGGAACAGCTGTAAGTGTATAACGCAGGGATGGTCGAAGGGAATCGTAGGCGTCAATGGTCGTACGGGTACGGTTGTCGGATGGTTAACTTGCACTTTTGGTGAGCCATAGATCCATCTTCTATGCACTACTTTCGTCTGTTTGCATGTACGTTCGCGGGGAGGATCCATTTATATGCAGTTGGTATCTCAGTCAGCTGCTGAGTACTCATATCTGTCTCTGTGCACTATACATCTCTGACTGAATTCGCGGTTCGTGCACTCTTGTTATGGACCTATTCGACACTTGTGTCGTTCTCAGTGAGTGGAACCTTTCGCAGCCGAGTATCTCGTTAAATACTTTGTCTGTGTATTTGAGCCGACTGGTTTCATCGGTCTGTCGAGGGTCGTAGTACACACCGGGACTGCTGTATATTTTGTACATCTTTCATCTTCTTACCCTGTCGTACACATTGATTTGACTTCTCATATAAACATAATTCATTGTATCTACGGGGGGACTCTTGCAATAATCTGAAAATTTGTGTATAGAGGCTGTCGAGACTCAAAGCAGATACTCAGTGCAAAACGGCTGCACGAGTGCTGGTGCCACTGTCGAACCGTGCCGAAAAGGACTGCTCTTGATGGCTTTGTTTGGTTGAGGCACACCATTTTTTTCTCCGCGCATCACTCCGATCTCATATGCAAACGGCTGTACATTGCTACTTGTACTCAACGGCCGGAAAAAAATGTAAGTAGAAGTAAAATTCAAGTGGCTCCACACAACAGCAGGAGTATAAGGTGATCGCCGCAAGTATATCACCAATTGTCACAGATCTCAAGAGAAGTAGAGGCAGAACATGTCCAGGCTCAGCCCGACGACCTGAAGGCCACTAATAAGCTTCATTACTATCCCCGCGCGGACTATCCTACAAGGTTAAACAGCATACACTTCTAGTTAGCCCTGTTTTATGGCCAAGACTTGAGGAGATTTAAAAAAAGTGAACAATCACTGACAAAAGTACGTGATTTCGTGGAGCTCGGGACGTTTAGCGTGGCATCCGACCCACGACGAGTCGCTTTGAAGGTCGACATCTGGTGCATGCCTGCTGTGTTTACTTCAGACCCAGAGGTTTTAGACTGGCAGACAGCGAGGCGAGACAAAGTTGTGAGTAATAATATTTCCTAGCCCATGTATACAAGGAACGATGTGCGCGTGGAAGAATAGATTGGAATCGACGGGACATACCACGCCTAGAGTAAGAGGATGTCTACTGGGAGCATTTCTGATTTCGAAGGCCCTGCTTGCGTTGAGGTTGGATATGGTGTAATGGCTCTGTGCGCCTTCGCACCGGAGGGATAGTCGGCCGTTCAGTCTATCGGTTTCGTTTATCCACCGTCATGGGCGCGCCAAGAAAAATAATAGGATACTCACGATGCGAAGAGTGAGTTGGAGTACACTGTACCAACAGTAACGAAGTTTCAAAAGCGTGAAATGATAGAAGTATAAATAATGGCGCAGCTTACTCTTTGTGGTGAACATCGAAAGGCAGAGGAAAGAAGCTATGGGCCGCATCTCTTCAGAACCTATGACGACGTTATGAGACCGTGAAACTTACTGCTGTTGGGTTGAGAAACGAGCTAGATGTAGACTGCATTAGTGGAAGGGAACATATAATGTATCGAGAATCTCACAAGAATAAGACTGATAATATTGCAAATGCTGTCATGGAAATTGCAGAGAACTACTAAGTCGACGAAGAAGAAGAGGATAAGTGTATGGTACCTTGTTATAGACCCGGTCTCTACAGTCAAAGTCAGTATATTTGCACTATTGCTCCAGCGAGACAATGTCGAGATAACGCACCGATAGTCCACAGCAACAATCTCTCCAAGGTTTTACGAGACCTAGAGCCAGTTATGAGACCTGCGACGACAAATATGAGAGCCAAGAGTACGCACTTCATGATGTCCGACCTCGCACGATACAAATAATAACACAACGCGACCATGTTCAGTAAATCCACCGCGGTCCCCACGACCAGCAGCGTAATAACGAGCCACCGAAACTTGTCGATGAAGATCGGAAGTTCCTTCTCGATATGTGAGATTATGGAGATAGACAGAGCGCACACGATCCGGACGAATGATCCTGTCCAGGAAATGATGGTTATGGGCCAACGTTGGGACAGACAGTGCACCCTATAGGCGAAGAAGCTCTGGGGGTTTTATTAGGGTATATGTGGTATAGGTAAAAATGTGATGAATTTAGAAGAGAATCGAACAAACCTGCACGAGTACCATGACTAGGTTAGCGACTGGGATAGAAAACCCGAGACTCCACTCCGCGATGGTCAAGGCGGCAAGATCACCGAAATGGGTTACTGTAGAGGTGTAGACGTATACACCTATGAAAGCGGTATGGACGATCTCTAGCACGCTGTGACACAAAACGTTTCAGGAGAGATAGGAAGGTATTAGTTAAAATATCAAATACAAACCAAACAGATACGATCTGATGAAAATAAACGAATGAGAAATATGACCACGTCCTCCCGTAATAAGCACCCACCAAAGCTTTCAAAGGCTTGGTGTCGCTAAAGTCAGACTGGTAGTATGTATACGCTTGGACGACCATGGCACCCATGAAACCGAAGCCAAGGAGGATTCCAATCTCAATGGCACCGATGGTAGAGTTTAGCGTTGGAGCAGACATTGTGGTTGGTGAATTGACGCTCCCTGAAGGGGTCAAATCGTATATATACATGTAAACCAGGTACTATTTTGGGACGTGAGGCAACTGGTGACCATCGTGATCTGATCCAAATGACCATATGAGACGCTGAGACAGTATGTCAGAATGTAGAAATTTTCTGCAATGAGCTTCTGATATCGCTAATCTGACTTGACGGCGCTACAGCGCGCCCAAACTAGTATTTTATCCTCGCCTATGCTCTACAGAGTAGGCGACGTTCATTTTCTATACAGAAGTCGATGATGTGTACCGCAGGTAGTTGATGGTAGCTGATGGTAGCTGAAGGAGAATCACTGTGTCATGCTGACTACCATGCCGGGAAGCATGACGGTACTCATGAATCATTGTGTGTACCGTTATAGCAGTACTCGAGTACATATCAAGAGTCGTCTTCAGACCTTGAGGAAACTAGTAAAGATGGAATGGATCAGACACAAGTGGACGTCAACCAAAATTACCTACCAAAGAGCTAAACAGGCAGGACTGATGTCGAAAGTCTTTGTGTCACGGCCGGCTACGACACCGTCACCGTGAAGTTTGATTGGCTTCTATCTGCTACCTCAGCGGCCATATGCGCCAAACACAGCTTTAGGATCGTAGGAGAGCGGACTGTCCGACAACTATACAATAATGCTTACCTCTTCTTGCATCAGAGCAATTGCTTGGCCATCTTTCGGAACTTCAGCGAGGAGCTCCAGCTTCAAGTTCCAAGATCCAAAATGTCTCCAAAGCAGTGAGAAATCGAAGTTCGCCTTCAAGCTCCAGTCCGCCGCAGTACTATTTCTCAGTAGCATCGTAACGAGGCTTCTTCTCAACATCGTACGTGACAAGATAATAAATACAGTCGATCCGGAAGAAAAACTACCAGGAAACGCAAAGGTGACGCTAAAAGAATAGTCCGGTGGATACGCAATGTGCGGCCCCGGTGTCTGTGCCGATCAGTCCCACTCGCGTAACCTCGCTTCGGCCTCGATGGCTTCGTTATTTATCATACTGAGCACGTCGCCTGTCCTAGGACTGACCCTGAAGTTAAACTTTTTGGGACTCATCACTAAGCCGTCCGTCTGGTACGCCGACCCGTCCGAGAGGTCTGCGTCGGACAACTGTGTTATGTTGAAGGCCCAAAGCATCCTGTGTGCTGTGCTCAACTCTTCGTTTCGACTGCATATCAAGCAAAAAGGGCTTACCGTGCGATCACGATAAAAACGCTCTGCGAAGCGACGTGCATACCAGGACACATCCTTCGGCCGAAACCGAAGGGAAGAGTAAAGTCCTTGAATCGAGGATCGGTCGACTTGAGGAAACGCTCGGGGCGGAAGACATGTGGGTCTGGAAACATTGATGGATCTTTCATCATTGTGCTGAATGAAGTGTGAGGAATGCTCAGCGAGTAGACGCACAAGATGTGCGAGTGATATACGGAGACAGAGCACCGAAGGTGTACGTACTAGATGTTAGCCCAAACAGTGGTGCCTTTATAAATCCTTCCGTCATTGACATCCATTTTATCGTCTTCTGTGACGCTGTGGGGAACTCCCATAGGCACAACGGGCCTCCATCTATAACACAAAATTAATATTACGCACAAGAGAGGGAGCCAGATGGCCCTTACCGAAGAAGCTCCTTGATGTAGGCTTCTAAGTACTTCAGATGTTTTGCATCCTGAAATGTGGGTAGCCTAGATCGGCCAACGACAGAGTCGATCTCTGATCTCGCCTTCGTAGTCTCATTCGGATGGACCAAAGCAGACACTGAGAAGAAATTCGTGAGTCCCCATCACGATTGGCAGAACAGAAAAATAATACCGATGAACCACTCCAGGCTAGCAGACGTCTTGATCGGGTTAAACATAATGAACCTATGATCATTACATTGACATAACGACGAAGATAAAGTAGGGACGTGCCGTATCCACTCCAGCACCAAAGGGTGCTGATACCGCGTACGCAATTTCTCTTTCGGAAAGGCCTTCACTCTGGATCAGGGCCCTAGTCGACATGCAGTCTTTGGCGTTTCCTCGGTCCATCCTGCTTTGGACACTGCGTAGCAGTGACACGTACAGTGCTTCGTCTTTTTCTTGCACGAGCTCTGCGGATTTTCGGAATGATTGTAATGGACGCTGGGAGTATATGAGCATAATCTAGGGTATAGCAATTACACCGTACTTGCCGGAAGCCAGAGAAGAATCGGCCACTACAGGAAGTAATCGCCTGGTCAAGTCTAAGAAGATAAGGGCAAAGGAAAGCACGAACAGTATCAACATAATACTTCCCCGGAGCGCTGTGAAGGCGGTTTTAACCTCGCCGTCAAGGTTTAAAAAACTGAAAATACACTCACGTAGCACTAAATAATAAGTGACTCGTCAGAGCTGTGGGAATGGTACGCACGACGTTATACTCACCTTTGTGCCACTTGTGCGGAGCGAAGACGAATAGGCAAAGACGGAATTTAAGCGCCAATATGGATGTGAGATGCAATCCGACAAACCTGCAATAGCTGCTGCATTAGACTTGACCATCTCGTCTTCCAAACTGGCTGCTCTTCTCCCGTAACTGATTCCCAAAACGATGGACACGGCAAATCTACGGCGAGAGTGCACATCAGTGTAGTGCAACCATTGAAACGTGATGTGTGTTAACCTTTGAATGATATCCTTGTAACGGTCTGCATCGACAAGAAGTTGCTTAAGGACGAGGACTGACTCGAGCATTTGATGTTCTTGGTATGCTACAGAGGCTCGGCCGCTCATACCTGTGTGTTGCACCTGTGAAAAAAGTACCAAGTCAATCTGCGCCTGATAACACTGCGACGATTATCTACGAACCTTCCTCCACTTCCTCCAGTATTCGCCGTAAGGAGACGTCAAGCCACGCATACCCCCAGACAGAATTTCATGACTAGTAAGATGGATATCAATTCATGAAGTTCAAATTGGCAGAACGTGTAAGACATACGCCATAACGAGACGGGGACGAGGGTTCACATTTTAACTTGGATTTCGAACTTGTGACGCCCAAAAGTTAACTTGCGCAAACTTGTGGCTGTACAAGTTAATTTGTCCCCGATAACTTGCAAGTTCGCAAGCTCGCTTGGCTGTCAAACTTGCGTTTACGAACTTGTATAGCTTGGCGCACTTGTGAAACTTTTGAGATTATGAGGCATCAATAGGTCCTTCTACCACTTGTATAGCACTTACCATGCCCCGTCGGACATACCTACTGTACATGTGATCAGACTTTTGACTATTTGGTCTCGTACACGATCGCCAATGCGTAGCTGGTCGTTTGCCTGTGTACCTCAAGCATCACAAGTCAGGACTTGGATACTGTAGATGATGACTCCGCGGACACATTAATCAAAGGTCATCATAGTTATTAGAAGTGCTAGCTCAGAAATGCATAGCCTGCCTCCTACTAAGCACCCGATGCTGAGATTTCCACTACTGGCACCCACCAAGTTATTACTTGTAGCATGCGAATAGCAATGACTTGGGCATCCCCAGTATCCAACTGTAACGAGACTTTTATAGCGACTAGATATATACTCAACGATCACACTTGGTTCGACAAACTAGGCTACCTTAGTTAACTTGCAAGTTAGCATGCGTGCTCTACAAGCTCGCTTGAAAAACTTGGCCTTACAAGTTTGTTCAAGCTTGCGTTACTGCAGTCATACAAGTTAGATCCAAGTGCCCACAAGTGAATCATACACCATGTCATAAGTTGATCAGTGTGCTAAATGTAGCAGTGGAAAAGGTATTTCGGACACGTGCTGACCGGGAAAACTAGAGTGAAGAGATGTGTACAACCGTACGTTAAAGGATCGAGATGACCAAAGACCAGTGTTTCTAACATAGTTAAACAAGAGGTGACTTCGAGTCTTCACTCAGATATAACCCGTACGTGTGAAGTTTACCACTCTGTTTGACCCGAACGGAACGGGAGAATTATAGCATCAACGTAATCCCAAGGATTCCATCTTTGCAACGGCCGGTATCGCCATGCCGGGCATCTATAGCCCATCGAGAAAAATCAAATCTCCGAGGGTAAATTCCAGCTAGAGCGATAGCTCGAGAAAACCTCACGCAAAAGTGTACGCAGTGAGGTTTTAAGCCCGCTATAACTGATACAAAGTGATCGACGAGCGACTCGGTGTAGGAGCAACAAAGATTCTCAGTTGAGATACGCGTTAACATGAGAGAGGGAGGATAACGATGTAGGGCCTACCAGGTGTGATACTTATGGGTGCCATCGCTGGTGAGCTACACGGTTATCGAACATTATAGGAGCACAAGTGCGCCACAAGTGAGAGGTACGCAAGTGCCACAAGTTCGTTCCATTAAGTCATGCCCAATTTGGCAGGCAAGTCAAGTTACAAGTTCGCGCCACACGTTAAATTGCGCTGGCTCGACGGGGACGACTGGAATATATGTCGCCCCGCTTCTCCAAAAGCTCCCACGCCAATCTGGCGGAACTCAGCACTTCTCACACAGGAAGACATCAGCACCCCTCTGAGTACGGAGAGCAGTTCGACTCCTTCTTACCGACTATGGATGTTCTACCTAACTGGAAGGAGCATATTTCACCTATAACACAAAATGAATCCCGAGGAACACTTGCAATAAAGTACTGGCACACGTACCATACTTCTTCGCCAGGTCGTCGAACACCTCCCATACTCCGCGCCTGGACATTGCTGCCTTTCTGAGAGAAATTGGTACATTCTCATTGGCACCGACCGATCCTGGCAAGCGGGATGTAGAAGTTAGACGCCAGAAAAATAGGAAAGCGAGAGATGCTGCCAATGTAGCAGTCGCGATGGAGGAAGTCGAAGGCATAGGGGAAGTCATGGTTTGACCTTATGTGACGGAAGAACGTATATTGAAACAGTGGTGAGCGAGCGGAGGGATTGCGAGCGTATTTGGAATGTACTCTATAAGTAAGCGCGCAGGGGATCCAAAAACAGGATCCGGTACCTCTGTATACATGCCGGTCGATCGGCTAGCATTGCCAGTTGAGTTAGAGTAGGACGGCTTCGTCGAAGTGACTCTCATCATATTTTGAGCGTCTTGGACCATAATGGAAGCCAGTTCGCAGTCATCAAGCGCACAGAAGATGTCTAAATAGGGCCACAATCATAAACTGTGCCCGCCATATGCTTCAGGCTCTAGCGCTGATGATCAGAAAACCGCGGTCAGATCTGATAGAACGACGATGCAGAGCTTCAGTATCACCTCGATCGTGAGAGGTATCTGCCACTGGACTCCAATGGATCCGGACAGCACTAAGGCCGCGTTTTCCCAGAGCAAGACGATCCATCCGATCTGTATGAGTTAGATCAGCTCAACCGCTGACGCGTTCCAGGTACATACATACGCTACTTAGTACTTATGCTGCTCCCATATATAGAACGTGAATGCGGCTTCGGCGATTTAGTAGAACGGCAGAAAACCAAAGAGTTGGTCTGAGCTCTTCCGAGGTACAGTATGGTCATGTCTGAGTCTGACGAGGTTGGGGTCTGTCCGGGACAACGGACGCGGGCCGACAACGTCGGACGCCGTTTCGTCGGACTTTACCCAACCACGTCCAATCCAAGTCCGATCTAGACCTCCGTCGTCTTCAGTATACTCAACACCCAGTGCCAATACTCATGATCTGTCTGTAGCGCTGTTTTGGACTTGGCTTTCATTTACATGATTCACCAATGTGAGAGGCGAAGTGCTAAAATGGATTTTGGATCATCCTTAGTGAGGCAGTATGGAGGACACTTGATCGGGTATGATATGAAAAGTCAAAAGAGCCAGGAGAATATACTACTGCGAGTGTACGGGTGTTGACAAGAAGTAATGGCGTCCTGTATACACTTTGTGGCCTTACACGAGCCAGGTTTGCTTCCTCTGTGCCACCATCTGCCTGGTAATCGTCATCAACCCAGCACGCACAAAGATCATAACCTGTGGAGGCATAGGGTGAGAAAAGACAGAACTCGCCTCAATAATACGTTCTTTCAATTATATGATGTAAAAAATTAACTCACGGCGCTGAAGATAATGGCTCTGTCCCACGCAAACCGTGCACCGAGCAAGGCGCCCTCGATTGGTGTTCCCACCAAACACGCCAATGACACGATGGCAAAAGCAAGGCCAACGCGCACACTATATGAGGTAGGCAGTCAGTGCGGCTCACGATAATACCAGAAGGATACATACCCAATTTCGCTCTCATCCCTGGCAAGAGTAGCCAACGCAGGCGTGCATAACGAGAAGACTACAAAATATAATGTCAGGGGACAGCACACAGATATTTCATTCACAACCGGACTCACACGCGCCAGAGCTAAATCCATAGAGAATGGCGAAGACGATGATGGCGGCGGTAGACTTAATCCCTAGCATAGCGATGACGAGTACACCACAAATAAGACATGAAGGCACGATGGTATTGAATGGGCCTGTGTAATCAGCGAGAAAATTGGGAAGGGTGCGACCAAATGTGGATGAGGCGTTCATGATCGCCAGCTACAGGATAAAAGTAGTAAGAGTGTGTTAAGACGGACTCTGAATGCAGAACGAAATTCACCGTATAGAAGGAGATAGTGGAATCAACTCCGTGCAATACCGAGTACAGCTGCAGATAGAAATCTGGAAAATAAAATCAGTGCCAGACGCACGTCGGAGATTTTGTCAGACGCACAGGGAAATATGACCCCCAAGAAAGTGAAGAATGTGCTGTCCGAAAGGTGAGGCGTAGCCAATGATAACCATTGAATAACACTTACGCAATGCAAGATGTCAAGTAAGGAATGTCCCGTACGATACTCTTGATGTCTGGCTTTGACTCAAGTGTCTCACTTCGTTTCCGTGGATTCGTGGTCATGAGAACGTTCGCGACGACGAGTTGGCCTAGGATAACAAAAGCACTGGCACGCACTCCCCAACCAAAGCCAGCAGATCCATGGAACAGTTGGTTGAGCATGATGGGATATACAATTCCCCCGACCGCAGAGCCTGGCCATGCCTACTATCAACAAAATAGAAGTCAAATACGACTCTCTTGGAACGCACCAGTATAGACTATGCCCATTGCAAGGGAGCGATGCGTGCGCCAATGGTGCGCCTGAACGGCAAGGGCAGGAGTATACAACAACCCTGCCCCAATACCCATACCGACTCCCTGGGATAAAAATACCTGATAGTATTTCTCAGGGTGTGCTAGTGAAACCATGAAAAGGCTACGGAGATCGGAAAGAAAAAAGATAAATGAGTACTTGTGAAATCCACGCGTGGAAGTGCTAGGGCGTACGAAAAGACATAGAGAATAGAACCAACAATGTTGGTCGTCCGAAAATAGCCCATGTCGAGGAGCTTCCCGGAGACGACGCCCATAGCACTGAGAAAGAAAAGCTGAGTGGAACCAATCCAGCTAACGCGTGAGGACGACGCGTCGCCCGCTCGAGTGTACAGATCCTGATAGACTCCGAATGCATTGGTGTATCCGAAAGTAGCAGCGAGAACAAGCCACCTAAGAGATGGGGTCAACAACTTGAAAGTGATACAGAGCGTACGACAGGATCATACCCTCCGACGACACTTGACCAGGCGCGGGTGCCACCGTCGACGACATGGCGTGGGGGATCGACGTCAGACACATAGGCTGTATCAAGAATTTTCGTACTGTCGCGCAGCTCGACGTCTTGGTCACGGTGTGGGGTTTGCATGACGGCGACAGTATAGAAGCATAGGCCAAGGGTCGGATAATATGTAGAGGAATTCAGTCCGGCTTGCGGATACACTTAGGACGCCGCACCGGTAGTGCATGACAAAGTTTCCTTGAGTATGGTCACGGACGAGACGAGCATCAATGGAAACGGAGCGGCGATTCATGTTGGAAGTACCAGATTCCGGAAATACACAGAGGTTGGGCGGAGTATCGTTACGAAGTAGTAGAACGCTATACCCAAGCTATACCCATTTCTGTAACTCCAACGACCTCGGACGCGAGGAGTGTGTGAGAGCGCAGAAGCAGGAAGTGCGGGCGATGCATTGATGTGCAGATTGGACTCATTTGAATGAATAGACGCTCAGGCTGACGTGTTTTCTCCGATTCGTTGCACCTGTTTGTCGGTTACGTATCCTATCGCAAGCCGTTTTCCTCATCTAGACAACTGCGATGTTGGCGGAAAAGGCAATGGGCGGGAAGTATTCCGGAACGTACATGCGCGCGCGATGATTAAACAAACAACATATTGAGTAGTATCGAGAGAACAGCCGTATAACCCGGAGTCGGTAAAATTGATGGCCCACCAGGCGGCCGGAGGGTTTGCTCGGCTAGGAGCATGATGCTGAGCACGATAATAATTACTCGCCATCCATGGTTTTGGCGCCAATGGACAAGGCTCTCGTGCAAAACATAACTATCGTAGAGAAGGGGCGAAGGAAATGATCATGTAGCTAGCTTGGTACCGCTTTATTGGTTCTGAGGCCATATTACTCTCGTCGAACCCCGATAAAGTGTCTCACCAGTGTCTGTCGAAGTACTTAAGGTACTAACCAGAGCTACCCGCGTACATTTTGGAGAAGATAATATAAGAACCAAGTCTACGGGTTTTGAATCTTGGGATTTCCGCGTGGACAGTGAAATACTTCGTCAATCGAAAAGGCATTTAAATATATTTATGCTGAAAAGCACTACATCACGGAAGACTGAAAGGATAAGAAGACGGCCCCTGACCATCAGCGAGAACATACTTGCAACTGCGATCCTAAAGCTTCGATTTCTGGCCGCCCTTAGCGAGTATATCGAACAGTGCGACAGCCATCTCCTCGGGCTTCTGATGAGGAATCTATTGCCATAACGATCAGTCGCTTTCAACTCCTCCATAGTTCTTCATCAAAAAGAAACATACGTGATGACCTGCTCCTTCGATGACGGTCAACGAGGCGAGATTGGGCTTCAGAATGTTGAGTACCTCCCAGATCTTGGCATAGAACGGCTCCGGCCTAGAACCGAAATTGTGTCAACATATTGAAACATAATGGCATCAGTGAGTATCGTACCACTGGTCATGGATGGCGCCCATCATTGCGTGAAGCGGAATGTGATGAACCAACTCCTGTACACGCTCGGTACCCCAGAAACCGCTTTCTAGGTCGGTGAAGGATGCAGTCCTTTGTACGTTTGGTGTCTTCAACTTCACGCTCCCATCGTTCTGTTCAATGAAATAGGTATCCTGAAACGAAAGACGTTACTCGGTGTAAATAAGAAGACAGACAGTACACTCACAGACAGTACGCGAAGATTGTCGTCGTCGAAGAAACTCCAGGGAGGGAAAGAAGTGAGGAACTTCATGGCCTCCTTCTTGGACCTGAACGACATCGGCATTGCCGCATTCGCCTTTCGTGCTCGAGCAAATATCTTCCCGAACAATGCGACTGTCTCCTTGGAGCGCAATAGATACAAAGGCTCGACCATGACGATGGCTCGGTAAGGGATGCTAGAGTCATCGCGTAGAGATTTGATACTGCAGGGGCCACCATTTAGAAGTTGGAACAAACAAATACACAAACGAACTCACACCGATGCGCCGGATCCCGAGTGTGCAATCGCAACGAGATTCTCCTTCTCGTCGTCGGAAAGGCATCCACCTTCGATGAAGGAACGAACGGCCATCCCGTATTCCACGTTATCGACTGAAGCCCGTTCATCGTTAAACAAAGTAACGTAGAAACGATTACTAGAAGAATACTCACAAGACTCAGCGTAAAATTCATTGAGCACCTTCTCGTTCAATACAGCGGCGTCATCGTGGTTTGGCCTATCAACCACCCAAATCGATATGATGCGAAGAGAAGCATGGAACTGTGCTTGCAAGTTGAAGAGATGTTTGATAGCTGGAATCCAAAGGTCTGACGCTGAAAAAAACGTCAATAAATGAAACTAGACACTGCAGAATTAAATCCGGTATAATTACTGCAGCCAACACCAGTGGTGATCATGAGGCAGACGGGAATGGCTTTGGACTCTCCAACGAGCGGTGCCGCCGTGTATCGGGTGGCTATGTATTGAAGCTCATGCTTGTAATTGTAACTAAGAGTGAACCTCGAGGAGGTCAGAGGACAGAGAGCTTGGGGAGTGACGGGCATGACAGTTCGCTCGGAGAAGAAAGTACGCAAGGATCAGAGGGAAGTATACGTGAAGGGACCCCGGATCCTACTGATATATACGTAGCGAGGGAGTCCGCCGAGAAATGGAAGTCCGCGCTAAACAACTGTCTCAGGCGACTCATGGGGAGTATCAGGGGTCATCTTAGTGGACACCTAAGCAGACAAACCCGCCTTATTTTAGTCCATGCATCGTGTATAATGTATTTCGGAACCTGTGATAGTCGCTCACACTTAAACATCTTCTCTGACGCCGTGATGATCGATGAGGGCTAGCGCTGCATACAGCTCCTGTGAATAAAATGGAGCCGAGCCAGGATCAGAATCAGAACTACGTGTGATAGGACAATAGAGAAGAGTGTATGACAATAGAGAAGAATGCCCGGTATGAAGTCTTTCTTCCCGGACTGTGAACCAGAAGCGAGTTCAGAGCATTCTCTTACTCAGTCTGAAGAATGCACAGCCGCCAAATTTCCTCTGGCCAGCCAGCCTCTGCAGGTGATGGTTATTTCACGCACTCCAGAATAACCTGGGATGCGAAGAGAAGTCTCCCCCAGTGCCCTTTAAGTTCCCGCGGATGAGAACATTCTCACCCCTGACTACTTCGGCCACAGGAAGCAAGGTTCTGACCCGCAGTAATGAGAAAAAGTCACCTCTCTCCTTGGGGGCCTCGCAAGGCAGCACGTATTCAAGAATTGTGATAGTCGGTTGATCCCTGTCAAAGAAAATATATCCTGGCTGCTCACCAGTTTGTCAACATGGAGGAACGAGGTCCACGGAGGACTGCTGAGTCTTCCGAGTCACGAAGTGAGTCCGGTACTTGTTCAAAAACCGTGTACTCCATTCGGCAAATACGAGTCGACTTCGAGTCGGCCCGGGCCCGTGATGGCCCGTGAGTAAAATTGCAGCAGGGGTTTTCTGGTTTGGGCATTTCGCCCGCTGGTATGTATATCAAGACTTCCTTCCTCGTGCATTCTGCCCATTGCGGCCCCTTGAACCTTCCTTTCCATTCACTGGTCCTGAAGCGTCGACATCTCTGAAATGACAGCCTCCTCGGGGAGCGGTGTCTTGCGACATACAAGATCACGAAGATTCGAGATCTGTCATCGATCAAATACTCTGCGCAGCTGGTTTATGTGAGGCGTCCCATTTTATGCATTCTTCCAGTTATGCAGTCAAGTCCGCGATGCCATACATACAATAGACGAGGCATTTCGTGCACTCGAGAACAACGGAGATCGAAATTGTTGGTATTTGCAGATACAGAGACATGCCAACCTGTGCGAGTGTAAAAATTGGAAAGGTGGTTACGTTTGCCTGCTGTATCCATATCCGGTACGGCCGACAACACTGATCAGTTCACCCTACATATCTCGTCCGAAAGTCGGGTTTTCTGTGGGAGATACAATGAGTGGAGCTACTGTTCGAGATGGAAATAAAACATTGGGGCCGTCAAATCGGTATTAATTCGTCTCCGCTTTGGTCATGAATCTCGTTCACGATCTTTTCGTCGGGCACCTCGCGGAGAGAAGGTTTCTGCCTGTGAAGGTGGTGATAGAGCGTTTACTTGAGTAAGATCGAGAAATCTTACAGGCAAATGACCTTTTGACGCTCGCCTATATGCGGTATCTCAGCTCCGTGCCAGTAATGGTGCTTGATTTTGGTTCGACCGCACCAGGTTCATCAAACGCTCGCGACGGGGCAACGGCAGCACCATATGTGAAGTTGGTCTAGAAGGTTGCCTTTTGGTGGATCCCATGGGAAGGAGGCCGTAGGATTATCACGAGAATAACCTCGTATCTGGACACTGCCGTCTTGGCGTCTTCTGATTCCCATGCGAACCTCATAGAGCATTACAGTTTGAGCGTTATCAACTGCTCTCACCGTTTCTCAATGATATGATACCCCCACACTAAAATAGATACACGGCGCGGTCCCGTGAAGGAACCGGCGATTCCAATGCATGCTGAAACATGATGTTTCTGATGTTTTGGTGATATGACGTGTTTTGGGACACGGACTACTATCATGATGGGAGAATAATGGGAGTAAGTTATAGAGTTGCGTGGCGAATCACTAGATTTTCAGAGGCCGGGAGCACAGGAACACGAAGACGAAGCTCTTATACTCGTTCATTCGTTGTCTGCGACCGCTAGTCTGTTGTATGGGTGGCCCCTTCGAAAACCCTAACGTACAAGTCAAAAATAATATCATGAATATCCAAGGCAAGATTTCCTGGTCCGTTGGGGTCATCAGAGGCCGTACGAGTGTCATCAGTCGCTCCGGGCCAAGCCCCAGACCTCGGAATGAGACCTAGATGTGTTTTTTTTTTCTTTCCCGTCTAGGTACGAAGTAGTCGCACGTTTGGCGTTTCGAGAAGAACTCCACTGTCCCCCTCCTCTGTCCCCACTTGCGATGCACTTCGGTCTGTCATGATCACGAAGCGCACTATACTCGAATATGACCTGATAGTCTACAGCCTCTGCAACTCGAGCACCGTTTTACCGTGGTTCAAAAGGGGAATCGGATTCTTCATGTGCGCCAGTTACACACTTCGCTAGTATGGCCCTCCTCGACTCTTCCCTCGGCTCGATCCTAATTGGCGTCATGCTCTCCCTTCTATTGTATGGAATCGTGCTTTCTCAAGCCTACACTTACTATCAACAGCTGCATATCGTTTCCGATAGGCTTACGGTGAAAATAGTGGTGAGTGCGTACCCAGTCTAGGTTTTAAAACGCCCTAACATAGCGTGTCAAGGTTGTTGCGGTCATGTACATAAAATTTTCCACTCAGATCACTTACTTGCATTCCTAACGCGCAACCATGTACTCTTCAGAATTGTGGAAGGATTCCATACGGCTCTGGTCTGCGCTTACATCTACTCGACCGTGGTCACCAATTTCGGGAACCTTGTGAATATCGAGCTTGCTCAGTGGACTCTGGCATACTCACAGCCTGTGGCGAGCTTGGCGATAGGCTTTGTTCAAGTTCGTGAATCATGACAATCCTTTTCAATATACCTAATGATACTCTCTGTAGGCATTTTTCGCATGGCGGGTCCGCTGCGTCTCGCAACATTGGCCTATAACGATTATCTCGTGGACAGGCTCAGCCGTCCGTTTAGGTTCTGCATTCGCAATAGCTATTGTGTCGCACAAGATTGGCGTACTTCCTATATTCCTCGAGCATCATCGATGGATATTGACGATTTGTCTGAGCACTGGTGCGGGTGTCGATATGTTGAACACAGCAGCCCTGTGCTACTATCTATGGAAGAGTAGACCAGAAATAACCAAGTGAGCTGGGTGATTGTTCTCAACATAGTGACGCTATATTGACGATCACTTCTTCATCATTTAGGTCCAAGAGAATGGTGGAGACGCTCATTTTGTGGACTATAGGTTCGTCTGTATCATTGAATCTGGATATTCGTTACTTTCGCTCAATCTCACTGCCACATTCTACAGAAACGGGGGCCTTGACATGGTGAATGTCAGATTCGTCTAGCCAGTGCGGTCACAGTTCTCACATTTGGACTTACTTGTAGTATATGCACTTTGATCGCGCTTATCACAGTACGTGTGTTCTGCAAGAACCATCTAGAAACTGCACTGAATATTATCACATTTCCAGTCCTTAGCGATGCCCAATAACTGTATGTCGCATAACATAGATGGTTTTTGCTCTCGAACTGATCTCATCACTGTCGCAGTTATCTTTCTTTGCTTCACAACCTTCACTACCAAAGGTGCGCGTCCAAGTCGCTGACCCGGTCAGGCATTTCTGCACCTGTTCACATTTTATCTTCATTCAGTGTACTCCAACTCTCTACTGGCGTCGTATGTTCTTTCTATCACAGGCTTAGCATCAACTTGACGTTTCCAATTAACTACAAGGCTCAATGGACGTTCTACACTTCGCACGACCGCTGCGGAGTCGACAAGGGCAATATCCTTTAGCAGCTTCCATGCGCGGACTCCAACTGTGAGTCAACATACGTTCCATCCACTGTCAACGGCTGATATATGGCTCAGACCAACACAGTTCGCGTCGAAATGGTACCGCAGAGGTCAATTGGGCACTCGTCGGACGGGGTCGACGGGCGAAGCAGCAAAAATGTAAGTTAGATCTTTTAGTCACAGCTCAATCTCAGTCGGTGAATATTTATTCCCAGCAAAGCGACACAGTGTATGATGGCGAAAGGGTCTGAGTCTGTAGCTCGAACGACCCCGATAAGAGTTCAGGTCGAAGTGTCTGTTTTCTCCGAACCTATAGTGTATCCTGTGTCTGGGACCTCGACGTATTTATATGGAGCTTGTTGATTGAGAGTGCCTTATTTAAGAAAGCTGTTGAGGCTGCATTTCTGCTTGAAATAAATTACGTTGGATTTGGGGTAGCGAAGACAGACAAGAACTGATTTTATAAATGTGCTGGTACGGCAATTGTACGGATACTCGCAGGTCGAGGTTGACCACTTTGAGGGATTTGGTCAATGTTATAGTATGTACGCTTGACGCTTTGCGTCCTTATGCACGCGCTTCCCAGAGACTTAGATTTATTGTATTGACTAAGTCAGAGGCAAAATATATCAGGTATGAGGACACCGTGTGTCTACTGTTGAAGCATGTGCATTACCAATGAGGAGCGATCTCATCTGATTAATGACATTTAACACTATTCGTGTCAATTTGAACGAGGTCAGACTATTCGTTTTCTGAAGCTCTAAGTAGCACGATGACTGTTTCTTCATGATGAGACCCGATGGGACAGTAATCACCACATATACGCAGTATATCTGTAATTAGCAGTTACGACAATTACTAGTCTTTACAAAAATACTAGGCTAGTGATTCCGTGGAACAGCCACGATACGCAATGGAGTGTTGAAAATTGATGTCCTCATGTTTCTGAATCCATTGATGAAACTCTCCGGGTCGAAATCAGGCACAAACTCCATGTCGAAAGTTAAGATTAGTCGCGCTAGGACATGCCTGACTTCTTGCATTGCAAACCGTTTTGCAACACAAGCATAAGGTCCTACATAAACATGAGTATAACCTGCATCGTCCGAGACGATAGATTGGAGGTAACCTCACCGAATGAAAACGATCCCAGTGCTGAGCGTCTGATTCCTGTGCTTTCGCCGTGATTACTTTGAAGCCACCGTTCAGGTATGAAGTCCTTAACACCGGACGTTGATGTAATGTTTCATCACTGGAAGTATGACACTAGCAGACATGCTTACCTGAGGGTTTGGATGGAAGTTCGCCTCGGAGATTTGTTGTGAATAGGCCGCAACAGCGACAATCGTCCCGCCAGGAATAAAATTACCCTCTATTTCAACACCCTCTTCAGGGACGACACGGGGAAGGAAAAATGGAGTTCCAAGTCGGAGGGTTTCAAGAGTAATTGCATCGAGAATTGGAATACTTGAGAGGACATCGTCGTCCAAGGTAATTGTCGCTGGCCCACGAGGAAATGATTGGTCCAGTATGCTTTGCACGGATATATACCTCTGGTGTTCCGACAGCAGGTAATATAGACAGAGTATGAGTATGGCAGCAGTGTTATCGGATCCTGGCTCAAGTTGAGCTTCATCTCATGAGTTCATTTGACGACATATTACACACCTGCTTGTATAGCAATTAAGGCATCCAACTCGAGGTCAGGCATCGAAATCTTAGCTCCCGAGTGAGGGTCTCCTTCGATCTTACGGTGGGTCATGGAATGTCACCCGTATGCACGAAAATTATCAGCAATATGTAGCATACCAGATACGATGCAATGTCACGCATTGCCACACTGCCTTTTGCATTTACGCGCCGGCGCATCATTTGAGCCGCCACATGTCGTAGTTTGTGCATGGACTGGCCTGCCGGGATATGCCAAAGGATGTCCATTAACCACGGCGCCTGTCCAATGCTGTATTGTTGACGAGAATTAGATCGTGCGGGCAGTGTTTCAGAGAGATAAGAAACAAACCTGTCTATTATAACCGTGACTAGTTTCCCACAATGGACCAGGTCATCAACGTCGCCATCCCTCATGAGCTCCTACAGAGATCTAAGTATCGTTGAGAGCGGAATGTTGAGAAAAACGTAGCTACTTACGAGGTCATTTGATCCACCAAAGACCATATCTCCCTAAATGGAGATTGGTATTGAGGAATGCATGATATTGATAGTATCTTACCATAAAATCGTACGACCAGTCATCAATACATTGTATCATATTTGTCGCGCCATCCTTGTCCCTATGTTTCAGAATGCATTGCGTCAATTGAAGACTCCTTTGTTCCAATGGTCCAAGGAACTCGTGAATACTAGAAGTGATTATATATGCGATTAGTGCATATAAACTAGGTGGATCGATGAGCGTACGCGGTGCTTGTAAAGGCCTCAGTCCATATCCGTTTCCGCCTGGAGTGATCCTTTCTGTCCTGTTTAAAGAATAGAGACACGCCGGCAACATGCCCTGGTCGGAGATAGGAATCACTTTTGTTCATATGATGATGCGTGGAAGCATAGATGACATTGTTGGCTGCAAACGAGTTAATAGAAAGCGCATTGGGGCCTGAATCCCAGCCTCACCAATAAGCATCGGTAAGTTCGTTACAATCATGAGGTGACTTGCCAATTCGGACGAATACCCCGTATCGGCGATGTAGAGAATCTATATCCAAGTGACGCTTTCCTCGAAGGGACACAATGGTCAGAACCAGACCAGTCGTGCGCCATGGAATAGGCCCAGGGTAAGCGCTGAGGGGATGCCAAGGAGACAGACGGTATGCCAGAGTAGCACTAGTGAGGGAAAAGAGATATATGAAACCGCAGCGAAGAGAGAACAGTAAAGAACTTGAAGATTGAACATCCCGATAGCTCTGAATGCCGTGAAATAGGAGGAACGAAGAAATGAAGAATAGGGCGGCGCGGTCGCCTCGCACAGTGTAGCGGTGTAGATAGCACCATGATAACTAGGTAGTCATCTATCAGAAGAGCTATCGGTACAGATATGAAAAATTCTTACAAAACCGGCTGCGACGCACTCGAAGATCATGGTATATGTCCAGCACTGACAGCAGTGACTATCAATGAGGCGGCGGCGGGGAGTCGAGGATCACAGAATCCTTATTGAATACTAGACGTCAGGAGCCTGCCTTATACGTTGTACTTGGTTTAGGATGGTACCATTTTCTTCTGTGAACGTATCTTTCGCGAATAGATGAGGCGCGGTCGCAATCACAGACACGTCTGATGATCAGTATCGTAGAACACTTCGGCGTCAATGACACACTAGAATCGCAATGACCAAATATACGGCATTTCTCTCGCTTCCCACCGTGATGTGGTCCCCATATTCTGGAAGATGGTGTGATCTGATACTTCAAGCGGTCAAGCAAGTGTGAAGAAGGACGAATTTGGAGCACTCCATTCAGCGCCGCCCCGTTTTACCCCATCTGTCATGTGAATATCGCGGTCCAATTTCCGACGTTGGACTGCTTTATATGATAATTTGACCTGCCCGGGGACAGACATCGCTTTATTCCAGAGGTTTACGTCAAGGGCCACGGACTCGGAGAGGCTTCATCGCTCAGGACCGTCAAGAGCGCCTCTTCAGAGCAAATCGATAAGCTAAAATACTCATAGCGCGATCAACCTCCGCTCATACGTCTGAGGAAAATATGGGCCAAGTTTCGAAAGGGAGATTTATCGGCGCTTCTACAATCTCCCTCGCTTTCCTTCATCTCATCAAGAGACTGCCTATGAGGATCCTCGGACCATGCGATTTAGGCTGTTTCCAGATATAATCTTCCATTCGGAGCGTCTCTATCGCACTGCAATTGCACGCGCGTACGGCAACAGACTACACTGTCGAACATCTGTCGCAAGGCGCTCTTCTATATCTAGAAATAGATGTAAATATACGGTCTCCTTCAAGTGGCCGGTTACACAAAGTTTGGTTTAGAACTTCACCATTCCCGATCTGTTATCGTCTTCCCGAAGATTTACCCCCATTCCGATGATGCCGGGGAGGTAGACACTCGTCGACGCTCTGAGACCATCTATCTATTCCGAGTCGTCGTACAGTATGATGCTGCAACCGGTGTTTCTGAACTCACAATCAGACGCATTAATCTATATCCAGCAAGTCACCAAACCGGTCGGTTCTTCCGCACTGATCCAGATGAAGCTCTTGAAACTCGGAAATTTATATATCATCAGTTTCCAGCGGCCTTTGTCAGGCTGAGCCAAAAACAATTTGCGCCACGAAGTCTCCTGCCGTGTAAGTACAAGGTGCTGAAAACTGTTGATACGCGTCGAGTAAATAGAAGTCACATCAGTCCGAATCAATATAAAAGGACCACGGCATCAACGTAGAGGAATACATAGCAGGGATTTGCTCACGGAATGAAGCAAGTACACCCTCGGAATGATCCTCAGTTTATCAAGAGAGAATGTCGTTCCCGATATGGGCCTTTCCTTTCTTATTCTTGTAAAATACAATCGCTCCTATGACAGAAATACATCAGCATTTCCGCCGAAGTAGAAGCTCTAAATCATAGACAAACCTTCGTCTTCCACAAATTGGCATTCGTTGTAGCTCCTCCAAAGTTCCTGGAACACAGGTTCAGCACTGAAAAGATACGAATCTCCCAGACACTTCTTCAAATACTCTGTTGCTTCTTGACCATGGTCTGGAAATAAATCAAATATTAATAGAATACTACGAGGGGAAACAATTTCTCGTACACCATGGCATCATCGGAAAAAAGTGGTGAATAACATGGAAGTGTGCGACTGTGAAAACCTGGTCATATCAATATCTCAAGCCTGGGGCGACAGGAAAGTTACCGTCATGCAAGAACCATCGTCCTTGCCATCCAATAAAGTTCCGATCAACAGTAGCCGCTGCGCCACGGACATACGACCATGCTTCCTTTCTATAATGCGGAATGTACGGGGTTGTGTGATGAAGCTGTAACAACATTTTCGTCAGCTACTATGGCACAACTGAAAGTCAAAGAACAACGCACATATGTGATCATGACGAACCAGTGAGTCACCAATAACCACGGTATCCCATAATATTTAACAACGGTACCGAATCCGATATAATTGCAAATGGACAAGGTAAGAAGAGCCATTGATCCAATTCCTAGGTTTGATAGCACGACATCCCAGAACTGATGGTCTCGAAAGATCGGAGCGTTGGCTTCAAATATTATATCTGTCAAAGACAATAATGGAGTCAATATATTTACGTCCTTACGATTAAAATGGTTCGTCCTAGAAGACATCCATCAGAGATAGATCGACATCAACATGATGTTGAGACATACCAACGTGCATATTGCTTCTGACCAGACACGTTCCAGAGAAGATACGCGGGAAACGCAAGGGGTTGCTGACGGATAAGCATAACTAAAGTGTACAAGGGCGTGTCCTCGAAGTACTCGGAATAATTGATGGGACTCGATTGCGATTCCATGGGTATACCGAGGTCGCTTCGGGTTTTGGGAACATACCTATATCTTTGCGATAAGACTTTGCTCCACAGAAGAAAGGTGGAAAACGGGTGGCTTACACTTCGTCGTACTCCATTGAAGCATGGTTAGCATGATGACGATGATGGGAAATCTTCCAGCTGAAGTAAGGGGTCCATAGGAGTGTATGGAGAACGAATCCAATGGTATTCGACAACGCCGATGAGCTTGAGAAAGCTCCGTGACCGCACTGATAGGTAATCGCAGATGAAAAAGCGTACTTTAATCGACTCAAAAAGGGTAAAACACGAACCTCGTGCCCGATGACCCAAATCCCAGTGAACGTAAGTCCCTGATATATAATTCAGCACTAAGGGAGGGTGGCTTTGCCTTTACACATACTTGAAACCACCAGCTAATCACACTATCTCAGTCCTTGATGCGATTATGGGTGGACACTCAATGATGTACGTACTAGAAAATCCAAGCAAAGTCACGAACGGCGAGTCCCAAGTACGTAGGACTGATACTGCACAGGTAATTGTCTATCATCACCATAACCGCTCCGAGGAGTACCGCTTGTATAAGGTCGCGGCCAAGGTAGTAGAGACTAGTCATAGCGTGTCGCTCAAACAAACGGGGAGGTATGCTTCCGCGTATCTGCGCGAGAGTGAGTTCCGAGGGTCTGAAAGGAGGTTTGCACGGGTGCTCCATGTTGAGAGATAGAGGACTGGTAGTAGGTATGCAGGTTGGCTTCATGCTCGGTCAAATAAGAGTTTATCCTCGGTCCTTGACTGATGGAACTCATTCAACAACGACGGTGCTGTAAGATTTGGGCTCATGCGCCCAGGTACCATGTGGACGAGAAATCCTTATCTAGACTTTGATTCGAAAGAATTGGGGTGGAATCCGTGAAGCAACCAAACTAGGAGCAGGTACAGAACCAGGTGTGTGAAAAGGGAAAGTCCCGGGGCTCTGGGCGTTACTGCCAACTGGCGCTATCCGGAGGTGCGCTCATCTCAATGACTTGCAGTTAGTCTGATCATACGTAATTACGAATAACGTTTTCTGGGATGCGAGCCAGGAAGGTTCTCGCTCACCACAAACCTTAAAGTCGTCCTAGACTGAGAACTCTTGTACTCCGGGGTCATGCAGTGCATATGCCATAACCAAGGGGGAGGCACCCGTAAAATCAGTTACCGGATCTTACCTTTCACGTTTAAGGCCTTACCCCCCTCCCCCCTCCCCCCCCCCCTCCAAATATTTAAATGATTTTAAATGATTTATTTAATACCTTTCCCAAAATATAAACGATCAAAATGGAGGGTTATTGTGGCAGTAAATCATTGTTTTTATCAATGTTGTTGTAACCTAGCCTAAGGCTAGGGGAGGGGATGACCGACGTCGACCGTAGCTTAACCTAGCCTAAGGCTAGGGGAGCCATGGTGGTCATAGAAGTTACTTTTCTCTGGGTATACACTGCCCATGAAAGTCAAGATACCCATGCTTATTACTGGGGCAAAGTAACAGAAATGATACATAGTAATCACTTACTCTCCCCAAAAGTAAGGATGGTATATCTAGTACGTCTGAGTGGTAGCTACTTCTAACAATAGTGAGATGTGATATACTTAGAGTGAATCTTAGTGATACCGTCTGGTTAGTGGCAGTAATGTTTCAGAGAAACATCTGACGGTATTGCCTAGTAATGACACAGTACTGATGATAGAGTAATCGAAAGTAATGTGTATCGTCGCGTGGCTTGCTGCAGCGTAATAAGATGTTCATTTAAAATGT
>NW_006763145.1:1285346-1426101 GCF_000264905.1 Stereum hirsutum FP-91666 SS1
TAGCTTACCTAGCCTAGGCTAGGGAGGGGATGAACCGACGTACGTACCGTAGCTTAACCTAGCCTAGGCTAGGGAGGGGATGACCGACGTCGACCGTAGCTTAACCTAGCCTAGGCTAGGGGAGGGGATGACCGACGTCGACCGTAGCTTAACCTAGCCTAAAATTGTTCATATACAGCCTTTTCTGATTTTGAGGTCAATAGAAAACATTCAAACCTTGATATTAGAGTAAGAGATGCATGAAAAGTACATAAGACCATGTAAAAAATTGTCAAAAAGTTGCTAAAATGACTGAAAACGGCTCCGCGTAAGGTCAGGACAGTTCACATTTAAGGACCCCCCGGACCCCCCTCCCCCCTACCCCCGGTTTTTTATTTTATTTATGCCTCCCCCTTGGCCATAACCGTAGTGAATATCACAGATGGATAGCTCATCAGACGTCTGATATTCGATCTTTACGTTCTCATGTTTCTGCGATATATGAGACGTCAATGGAGTGATGCCTCCAATGGGAGCCTCCAGAAAGGAAACCTCAAACTACTCCTCGAGAAAAGATGTGACGTACGTTTGACGCCTACACCATCTCGGGCCCTTACTTCAGACGTCCGGGTCCTTGAATTTCTTCGATGCTAGAGTCAGCGGTCTTTATAACCCATCAATACAGTCTAATGCACTTTCCTAATCTCCAATGTCTTACCCGGAACTGAAACTGATTGCACTTGCTCTGGGCGCGATATCCTACTACGTCGCTCTCACTCCCCCTACTCCGCCAGCAACTTCAAATGATATGATATACTCTGGTCAACTTTTCGAGAAATTGGTTCGGAAGATATCGTTTTCATCGAAGGTAGCTACATTTATTGATGTACGCCAGAATCTTACTCAAGACTCCTCTTCCAGATGTTCGTCACTGCGGCATTCATGTCGGAGATCACAATGCTCGTCTCCACCGCCTACCCAATCTCTATCCCACCACCATTATTTCGCGCGATATGTCCGCGGTTGGAACTTGATGCCGAGAACGTATTATCTACACCACCGCAGTTTCTAGCAGGACTCGCGCTTCTCATTGTGGGTGGAGGGATACGGATGTGGTGCTATAGGGAGCTAGGATCGCTGCACACTTTCGAGGTGGCTGTTCGTCCTGAACATCGTCTTGTAACCAGCGGTCCATACGCGTGGGTTAGACATCCGAGCTATACTGCCGTTTCACTGAGCATCCTCGGACTCATTCTCCTTCATTTCTCGCGAGGAGGGTGGAATGCGGAGTGCGGCATCATGGACTCTGGCAATGGTGCTTGGGTGAAACTCTACATGTTTTTGGCGTTATTCTCGGTCGCCTCATTGTGGAGGAGGGGTATTGTGGAGGATGATATGCTGAAACACCGGTTTGGAGCGGAATGGGAAGGATATAGACAGAGAGTACCGCATCGCTTCATGATAGGGTTCTACTAAGCCTCCGATTCGGTCGTATCTACGCTCGCCTGAGCTATCTCCGGTAGTAACACATATTTAGGTCCAGAATGTATATCGTCCAGATGATTTGAACTTCAAGAATTGTCACACTGGAAAATCGGAAACTCGAGATGAGTATAAGCAGTGGCATATATAGCCAAGAACCGCGGACATCTCCTTGTCTGCCTCGCCACAGTGTGCCGGCAGCCGGAGCGGATTCGGCGATCGGGGTCTGAACTTTAATGCGCCACTGAGAGCGAGCCAACGCGCTATTCGCTTTCCTTGCGCTGTGTCCTAAGGATAACGACTGGGACCATCACTTAGTCCGGCATATGTCAACCTTCCAACCTGACTCCATCCATGTTAGTCTTTCTTGTACCGCAGTAGCCACTGGCATTGTCGCCATTTTGGCTACTCTGGTCTTTCGGTATTATATGAGACGGACTGCCGTCTTCCTACGTGTATATCAATCTAGTTCTATCACAGGCGACGCAATCTGCTCTCTAGGCCATAGTGTTGCTGGGAATACCACGCATGCAATGTCACTCAGAGATATCGTTAAGTCTAGAGTGCCATCGCTTTTTGGTGAACAGGCCGCATTTATACCTAATTTCTGGCTAAGATCGTGAGCGATCCCTTATTGTCTACCACAAGCTCAAGAACTCACTTTCTCTAGTGGACATATACAGACCCTCTACGCATGTCTGCCAGACATTGGTCCCGAAGGCATCATTTATGAACGGTATGTTCGATGGTTCAAGTACCGATGGTTCTTGCGTGGCTGATCAGACTCCTTCGCCACAGCAAGTATCTCAAGACTCAGGATGGAGGTCCGCAACATTTTCTCATATTGATAGAAACATGATGAGGTCAGGTTTTCATATAATCTGCAGGAATTATATCTATAGATTTATACCCTTCAACGATCGTGTTACCGCCGCAGAAAGGGGAGACTCTTCTTATCCTCATGCACGGGCTGGCGGGAGGCTCTCGCGAGCCGTACATCCTTGATTTCGTATCCGACCTGATGAGCTCTCATCGTGTTTGCGTAGCTAAATTTAGAGTTGCCGTGTGCAACGCGCGAGGCTGTAAGTGCATTGCCCTTATCGCCCGCATTTCTACTCACTCCTTGACGAAAGGTTCTCAAACCCCTGTTAGCAGCCCACGACTATATCATGTTAGCTCAGATCACCTTGCTTGCAAGGTCTCTGGACATCCACAAATCGTGGGAAGAACAACGCAGCATCAACCGGCGTTCCCCGGTACTCCCGGCGTTTGCCGTCATTTTATGCTTCGTGCTTGCGTTGAACGCACATTCTTGTCCTCTGTGTTTTTTTGATCCAAAGGCAGCCTCGAGAATGTTTGCTCTCTGAAGATATTATCACCATATGCGTGAAATTTCCGGTTGCGATTTTGTTGCCCACTATCTTCACTGCTTGGTGTACCGCATCAGCATGTCCAGAGTCTGCCAGAGTCCAAAACTCTGCACGGTGTCTGTTCAAGAAGGGTTTGTCGTCAAAACCACAAAGTAACCGAACAATTAGACTCGTTCCCATTCCGCTCGCAAGAGGTTATGACAATATCACATTCTAGTTGATGTGGCTGATAATTTGTGTGGCCCAATACTGTACTTTTTCGACCAAGTGTTCGTGGGAGAATTATGTCAGCCGTGACCTCCGCTGGGCCACGGTTCGTTCAGGTGGGCCACGCGTGACGAACAGGCGAAATTGCTCGCATTTGGCCCAAAAATTGCATTTTTGATGATTTTGTGCGCAAATCGGTCACGATTTTCTGTTCGTGAATCCCTTTGTATGCGTGACGCTGGGACCAAATCTGTTCGTCGACGCAGTCGGCGTGACGCGTGACGAACTGTCACGACCGGGCGATCAGGGAGTGAAGTAAACCCCACAGTTCACGACGAGTTGGAGAGAGGTTGAGGCGGAAAAAGGGTAAGAATATATTGAGTTAAATCGAAAGCCAGGGAATTGACGATCTGGAAACTGGGGAAATACATGCGAGACTTCTAGACTATTTATACTAACTATTCTGTACTGTAGCAAAGGGACTCGAGACTTGGGGAGAATATTTGGAACAATATCTCTAAGTGATGAGTAAGTCAAAAGTGTCCATCATTGTACACTACTAGAACGCCAAGGAAAATAGTGAAGAAAGTCGTAGCGTGTTGCGAGAGGTACACCAAACGAGTTAATCAAGCAGAGCACCAATGCGTAGAGAAACAGTAGGTAAAACAATCAACAGAACAATGGGCCAGTTGGCTGAGTAAGTGGATGAGTAAGAAAACTCGTGAATCAACGCTAAGAGGGTCCCGAATAATCGTACGCCTTTGCAAATGTATAGTACGATCCAATACCTCACTCCCGATACCCAATACTCCTTATTCGAGTGGGGGATGGTCGAGTTGAAAGACCAATTCCCTTATCAGATGGCCCTGACACGAGTTGTGCCTGAAACTCGTCGTTGTCGAGCAAGACGTTGTTGAGATATTCCGTTCTGTACCCAGGACTATTGCGACGAGTCTATAGCGCATGTACGTATTTTATTTGGACTGAAAATACGCTCTGTGGAATATCCTAGAGGCGTTGCAAGGAGGAGGAGAACTGGCGGGTCGGAGTTTGAATCGTTCTACAGGACCGGCAGCTCGGTGCGGCCTCCCATGGTCGAGTTCGAGCGTTCCGCGACTCTTCAACAAAATCATAGAATGTTCAAATAAATTGGGGAAGTGTCCTTGACCGCTTGGCTCCAATCTATCCTTCAGCAGATTTTAGTTCGTGAGGGAAGATGTCACTAGACATAATCCCTACGTCGGGGGAGGATAGGGACTTGGGTCGACGCGCGTGCGGGTACTTCCGAAGAGCTTCTCACGCTGGGTTTCTAGCGACTGGAAGGGGTTGAGAAGACGAAGAAAAACAATAGAATTGTCGAGGAAAATCTGGGGGTGTCGTGAAGCATGTGCGTTCGTGTGTGGGTGGTAATCGGGGGCAGAAATGTACGTAGAAAGTTAAAGAAATAGGAGGAATGTATATGGAATATAGTTCGGACGGCGCTAGGTGGCGTGTCATGGCGGCGGTCATGACACGAACAGTTGGTCGAAAAACTACAGTACAACGAGCACACACGTTTGCATTTGATTTGCATGTATAACGAAGCACGGCCGCCAATGGTATCGGTAATGTTATTTAACAACTCGGATAATAGTTGACTGAAGTACTTCGTTTTACTTCAGAAATGAGAAATTGTACACGTGCCAAAGTAAATATTTCAAGCAAGGTGTCCGGCGACGAAGTCGACACTTCCCCCAGTTAGACGTTTCAGAGAATGCGTCATAATGATTCTATTTGAAATTTCATAGGCGGGGACCACTGATGACCTGCGATGTGCCATTCTGTACTTATCGCATGCATTCCCTTCAAGTCAGTTTTTTGGAATTGGTAAGATGGTCCCTCCTCATATTTGTATCATGACATCATTTACAGTAAATGTTTAGGGTTCTCATTAGGCGCAAATGCTTTGGTCAAATATGCCGGGGAGGAAGGGGCTGAGTGTCCGTTGCAAGCTATAATCAGTGTCGCAAACCTTTGGTACGTCGTCAATTTATTGGTAACAGTGATTCAGGCCAATCTCAAGTTCGTCTAGGGACTATGTCGCAGGAGCCAAATATCTGAAGGGTGGCACCATTCTCAACAAACTCGTATACAACCCAGTCTTGGGACATTACTATCGATCAATTCTCAGAAGAAACCGTCACGCATTCCTTTCTGGGAGGGATTACATCCATAATGAACATCAAGTCGATGAATCCTTGACGCCGCTCCTCTCCGCTCACGAGATTGAGAGGGTCCTAAATTCCCCACTCATGACTCTGACGCGGTTCATTGATCATTTCATCGCACCAATCTCGGGATATTCGTCCAGCACAGAGCTGTATTCGAAGTCAAGTTCTTGCCATTTTATACAGTCATTGAGGATTCCTTGTTTGGCATTGAACAGCGCCGACGATCCAATTACGCAGGCGACAATTCCTTACGTAGAGGTAAATACATCTGATCCTTATACATTTCATGCTGTCATTCTGATGTGAAAGCCTCGATAGAAGTCTCCCTGGTTGACGCTCGCTGTGACAAGCCACGGGGGCCATCTAGGTTGGTTCGATCAACGGTGGAAGCATGGGCACCACCAGCCAATTTTCGAGTTTTTGTCCGCTATCGTTGAGGTGAGCTCCTTGATCATATTGTTTGCTTTCAACGGGCTGTTATACATACATATATATATATATAGTGTAGTCCTCCACGACCGAGAGCTGTGTACTCGATCTCGAATACCGCGCACGGGGACACCTACTGTCAACTCGGGAATGACCGCATAGCCTTCGAGATACTTGGAGATATACACGATCTCCCCTCTACAAGCTCCGGTGGGGCTACTATATCGTCGTAAGGTGACCCTCTATCAATTACTGGAATGTATCCGTTATGCTCAATGCTTCACAGATATATACTGTCTCGGATAATTTATTATGTTTGAGATCTATAACGGCAGATAGCTCAGCATAGACTCGCAATCACTCCCGCGACGAGCGCGGGGAAATCAAATCTAAAGATAGAAATTGAGATCGGTACCCACCCCGCCGCGACGTGTTATCTTGCCGGATAGCGGGTATTCGGGCACGAGTCTAGGTTCCGCACCATTTTACAGCTCGTCCGCGGTGTTGTCGGTTCGTGAACGTCAGGTTCTTGTGATATATCTAATGTACATATGTGTGCTCATAGCTGATTGAGACGCCCAAGGATCAAGCACATAGTTAAAATAGCGACATCGCCTCGTTCCCAAAGGAGTGCCGGAACACAGAGCAAGATTTCGAGTTGAGCGCGGGGTTTACTAGGGTTTACAGGGCACCCAAGTCCACAACGTTGTACCCAATCTACTTGGCTTGGGAATAGCTTCCTTAATGTATCAAGGTGAGTTGTTTCCGCTTTCAAGATACCGGCGGCGGTAACTACGCCCGGAAAACGCTAACCCTGAAAAGCTTGGAGCGAGACGTTCGACAGATTTGGTATATTCATATCCATACGACATGCCCCGACTTGAAGTGCTGCATCTAGCACACCTGGATGCAAAGATGATCATCAGATGTGTGTTCTCGAATTCGAGACTCCAAGAACTGCTATCGCGGTGTAATTCTTCGGAAGACTCCGCAAAACTGTGACGGATGTGATCAAGTGAGAAGGAGTGATCCCAAAATTCCCCGGCGATGAAGACGATCTGTCTCGCTTAAATACAATTTTTACATGTCTTCGAGCTACACCCACATGACGATGGCCACCCGAATCTTTCTAGATGGGCCGGAATACGTGGAACGAACCCAGACAGAGTTTCATCCCCCCGACATCGACATGCAGGCCCTAAAGGATGCCATACCCAAGATCGCTTTCCAGCGCAGCACTCCAAAATCTTTGCTGTATACATCTCCTATCTTTACGGTGTCCGCCGTGCTCTTCTTCTTGAGCAGATTCATCGACTCTGCATATCTATCGGATGGTCTTGATCGGTATCCACCCTTCATTCTCCTCTTAATCCGCTGGACATTTTGGTTGTCGTACTGGGCTCTACAAGGGATAGCATGGGCAGGCTTGTGGACCATAGGTGAGTTTCTCTTATTTACTACTTATATTCAGACCTTGACGGTGATATTTATGTAGGTCACGAAGTATGTTCTCTTCCCTACGAGCGTGAACATTCACTGACACCGTCACCTTCAGTGTGATCATAACAACTTGTCACCGCATAGCGGGGTTAATCATGTGATCGGATTTTTGTGTCATACATGGTTGTTCCTACCGTACTTCTCGTGGCGCATAACCCATCTACGGCACCACAGCTATACTGGATCCTTGGAGAACGATGAGGTGTACGTTCCATACACGCGGTCAGCTTATAGACTTCCACCTCTAGGAAAAACCAGACGGGCACAGTATCGCGAGGCGTTTGAGGAAAGCCCAATATTTGAGCTCAGTCGCCTTGTCATTATGCAATTCTTCGGCATGCGTAAGTAAAAACACAAAGCATTTCTTCCTCGCTCGAAGCATTGTCCATTCTGAAACGTGATTGAATTTTGCAGATACATATTTGACGTGCGTTACTCATCAACATAGTATGTGGTCGATGATTTACTCAATAGCACCTAGGTGTAATACCACGGGTTCCAAGCGCTACCCAGCGGGTGCAAACGTTAGTCACGCTAGCACACATTTCAATCTTGATCTGTCCTTAGACTTCTCGCTGTGACTACATAGCACTGGATTCCCTCCTCGGGCCTCTTTAGCCCGGAGCAGCGATCACAAGTATTAGCATCTAATCTTGGTATCCTCGGAATGCTTGCATTCGTTTGGGTGTGGGCGTGCTACAGCTCCTTTTCGGAGGTCTGCAAAGTTTACATCGTTCCTTTTTTGTTTGCTAACCACTGGTGAGTTTTTCCCCACTTCATAAACTATTCCATGGCTTATGTGCTGGATCATAGGATTGTGGCAATGACCTTCGTGAGAATAATCAGCCGGTCACATTTGGCTGTGTCACTCATGGTCTCAATAGTTACAACACTCTTGCCCGACCGTTCCATTCTACCGCAAAGAGGCTTGGAACAAAGCGAGAGGATCTCTCTCTACTATCGACAGGGTAAGAGCCTTCATATTTCGGCTTTACGTTTTGTTGACACGCCAACCATGTCAGCCATTCCTCGGGTGGGTTGGGCTCATCTTCTTCCTCGGACTCAACCATTACCATACAACGCATCATCTTTTCTCAACGGTGAGGAATAATTCCAAAATATATACAATCTGACTGACAATGCCCCTGTAAACTGGTTTTTGTACAGATACCATTTTGTTCGTAACGTCTTCCTTCTACTCCATATTAGGTTATCTGACAACCATGCAACACAGACAACTTGCCGATGGCGCACAAGGCCATTCGACCTCTTCTTGGAGATATGTATAACTACGACTCAACCGGCGTTTTCTGGGCTTTGAAGCGGTCATTCACAGAGTGCATATTTGTGGAGGACGAAGGAAGCGTCCTATTCTACAAGAACAAGTTGGGCATGCACAAACGTTCTATGGTTATCGGAACGGCTGGAGGTCAAGCGCAGAGCTCATGAGGACATGAGGGATGTTCCTGCTTCGTCCCCTTCACAAATTTCTATACTGCTTCACAATTGCCTTTGATTATATATATATCTCTTAGTGCCACGTCTACGCTCCAGAATGATACATCGTTGTTGCAGTATTCGGGTGGCGGGACATGGACGTGGCTATAGTAGCTTCGCCATTCTCAAGCCGTAGCACTCCCACAGGTAGAACAAAAACCGAAAAACATTGTTGCGGAAACTTCATTCCAATACGAATTTCATAGGGGAGAAACTAAGCGAGGACAGTTGAAGTGTCTGATACTGCTCACATTATAGTACTACAAGTGTAAGTGTGAGAGTGAGTACGGTGTCTTTTCGTACACTACGTATTCGTAGACTTTGAGTTTCCTACCCCCGTTGGCGTCCCACTTTGTGAGCTTCCGATAAAAGTCAGCTCACGCTGGGAATGGCCACGCCTATCCTTGTAGAAGACGATACCTCCCTCGTCCTCTACAAACCAACATTGCGTGAACGAGCGGTAGAGAGCATAGAACGTATTCTGTTCACGGTTACTTAGTATTTGTATGTGAAAGACGAATTAGAGGCCCCACCGTTGAGTCATAATTGTGATGTTCCTTCAATATGCTACGCAGGACTCGAGTTACTTCAGGTAGATTGTCTAAAGACCACGAGATTATCCATCAAATCATTCCGTTTTCTGGGGAAGTACGAATGTACTCACAGAATGGAACTGTCGAAAACAAATGGTGGGCGACATGGTCGTGCGATAACTGCGACACCAAGTATAAAGGTTAGTATGAATAAGGAGTGGAACATTTCAACGTCTTGAAGCGCCTGAAGGACTTACATTATGGAAGAAAAATCGGCCGAACCTCCCCATCACAGGACGATCCACGGTTGCCAATGCTCCTCTGAGAAAAGTCCACTGATCTCCTCTGTAGTGCGGCACCGTAGGATCCGAATGCTGAAGAAAGACAAAGAGGACTACCCAATGATTCGCAAGCTGGCGTGGAATGAACATGGTCAGGAACACGGTAATTGTAAGTGAATGACACGTACAATATACGGGACTATGTAGTATTTGCCAAGCGCGGTAAATCCGTGATGCATGGCATAACGGAACAGAAATATGAGGATTACCGCAATACCTGCATCAGATATGACGATGCTGCTGTACTCTGCAGATTTAAACAACGCTGAGGACGGATAAAAATGCTACTCCTACTACGTTAGTTACAAGTTATTCGCGATATCTTGTTGAGATAGACAGCCATTGTGCTTACGTTCGTTCCTGGGGGATACGATGGGAGTCCCATTGAGTTAAAAAGCAAGTATGCCTGCAGCCCTCCTAACTGCATCAGAAGCAAGCTGATAATAGTATATAAAGGGGCGTCCTCAAAAAAGTCGCTGTATACAATTCTTTCCTGATCCTTCGGGAGACCATAATCACTGCGTGTGCGAGGAACGAAGTTCTCGTCACGCTCCATAGAGCCCGCCGCTTTCTGATGATTATATAGGCAGAAATAAGCCAAGTCCTTCATCGGGTGTCAGGACATAGACTAAGACTGACATGGTGTGCTCTATGCGTGCTGCGCCAGGCGAAATACGGCGTCAAAATCATCTGAGAGAAGTAGAGGGGCTGTAATGCTTTACTGTAAGGCGTAAAATGTTCGTGGCTCACAGAATGGAGGGTGAATCCCACTATATTGTTCACAATCTTATACTGTGAGAGATTTCCGTGGCCCGCTTCGTGAGCTAGAATGTTGCCTTAGTCAGTTCGGTACGAAGAAGGAAGGGTGAAAGACGATACCTAAAGTCCACCAACCCGCTAGTGCAATGCCTTGGAACAACCAATAGGCCGCCCACAATGCGCATCTAATAAATAGCACACCGACACGATGCTCAATTCGAGCTAGCCTTGAAGGCACATCATCGATATGCACGGCAAGAGAGTACAGCAGCCACACTAAGACCAAATGACAGGACACATAATACAGTCCTTTCCATGTCGATTTTCGATACACCGCCTGCGGAATAGCTGCATGTATCTGTGAGAGGCCGACCTATGAATGCATCGTTGATGACGTTGATAAATATCACGAGCATCATGGATTCCAGTAATAAATCAATGCCACATACATCGGGAGGAGTGAAAGGCGTATTCTTGCGCTCCAGATATTCTGGCGAGTCGTTGAATATCATTCCTACGTCGGACGGGGGTCAAGTTTCGAGAGAGGACGGCTGAAGATTGATCAAGCGCAGCGGGAGAGAAAGAAGGGGTGAAAACTACCTACCGAACTCGAGCCACTTATACTATTTGGCACCAGAGATAACGTCGAGATCCGACAGAAATCAGAAGCTACGAATCACGAACGGAATCGGTGTGGGAGATCACACAGTCCACAATTGCCCCGGACACCGCTCGGACACGATGGAGGCGCGATGCTTTCGACATTAGAAGGAAGGAAGGAACTGGTTATGACAGCCATCTTCTTGATGACCAATGGTTTGCCGATGTGGCACACGGACGCGCACCTGAATATACTGGATCGATGCGTCTTCGGCAGTCCGGATCTGGTTTGAAGGTTTTATTATTAAGGGCTTGTGGGATGTATTTGGCTGCCGGAGAAAGGAAAATGGGACACCCCTAGCTTAGGGTTTAAAAGTTGATTCAGTCGCGCCGGGAGAACTGTGTTTGGTTCGACCAAATACTACGTGACTGGCTATCCCCGGCCCGACGTCGTTGAACGAGTCCGGCTACTTGCGAGTAAGTACGCCGGCTTGAGAGCGACGCTGGTTGTCTGTCTCCGCTTATACCTCACATGAATGCCTAGATATTTTTGATATCTCAGGCCTTTTCAAGTTACAAGTCAATTACAAAGGCTCGTGTGTGATCCAACTGCAGACGCAGAAACTTCAAAAAAGAAAATACACAAAGCAAAGGCGGAAAGAAAGATTCATTCACCGAACAGGGCACTGCCATTAAGACACGCGCGAGTCGAAAAAAAGACCGACATACTACGACGGAAGAAACGGACACATGTTCAGTACCGACGAGTCGTTCACAAGTCGGCAGAGCGTATCTTATAGTTGGAAGAGGAGTCAGTGGATTGGAGCGACACGAGCAGTAAAATATTGAGTGAAGTTAACCTACATTAAAGGTTGTCTACCCCATGAGCATTGCCGGAAGGCGTAATTCAATAGCGTCGAAGATGATTGACCAAGGGCCCCAAAGCATGATGTTCATCCTGTCCAAGACTGCCTGGAAGGCCTTCACCGCTATTATAGTCGTATTTACCAATCCGACTATACAGGCGGAGCGGGTCCCGAGGAATGAATTGGATGGCTGGGACGCCCGCGGGTGTGATTTTTGCAAGGCTCTGGACCGTGAATGGGGAACGGCTCTGGGTGACGGTGCGACCATCATTGCGAAGACCGGTACGTTCAGAGGACGTGAGCTGCTGAATGTTCTTTCCGGGATACATTTCGCGAGCTGTGTGAAGAGCAGAGTATGCGGCCCCTAATAATATTCGAGGTTCAACATACATATGTGCGAAGCAATATTGCTGAGAATGAATGAGATGCTTACCCGATATCCATGCATGATGAAACGAAAGGTGCTCCCCGGCGAAGAAAATTCGTCCATCGTTTTCAGAAGCCCGATAAGCGTCGAATCTATCCAGCCACTGCCCTGGGAGAAACATGGCGGCCCCCGTCGCTGTTGAACTTGACCAGACAACGTCAAACGTCTCGATGAGCAAGTCTGTGACGGTGAGATTGGGATTGGGAGGATCCTCGAGGTCGGCAAGACGCCCTTTGTAAACTTTCTCTAGAGCATCGAGGGCAAGGCTTCGGCGCTCGAGCGGGGTCAGAGGAAGCCAGGTAGCGGCGTCGGTCATCCTGACCAGTCGAAGAAAGTGTGAGTGTTTTCGCCAGACAGAGGAAACCGCGATCGCACGAACCATGCATATATGAGAAGCACACCCTCTGGTCCTTTGGAGCCGTCGTTCGCGGAAGACTGAATACCGTACGAAGGAAAGACAATCCAGCGGATGGGCAGGTCTGTCGTAGTCTGACCACCCCTTGACGGGTTTTCTACTAGTTCCCAGAACCGTTTCTTGAAACGCATGCCCATCTTGTACAGCAGCTCGATGTGCATGGATCGAATCGCCATCTCCTTCGCCGGCGTCCAGATCGGACGAGCGATGATCATCTTGAGTGCGGCGGGAGGAATGGCGAGCACGACCTTGTCGAAAGCTGCTACGATCTTCCCGTTGTACCCTGTCGCGGTGATCTCAACAAAGTCGACACCTCTACACGTCTTCGGCTGCACCGAGTTGACGCGGGCCCCAAACGTTACGTGTTCGTTGCCGATCATAGCGAGCATTGCCTCAGGGAGACAGGTCATACCGTTGGCGATGGTCTTCCAGTTCTCCTCTCCGAAGTCGAGATTCTGCATGATCATCTCGGGGACGCTGAGGGCGAACTCGTTCGTTTGAGACTCCATGGTTTCGATGAAGTCGATAACAGAGGGTGGATAGTTTGCGACGTGTTGCAGGTAGGCGCGGAATGGGAAGGTGTCCCATTTCTGGGCTAAGGCACGGAAAACGGATTCGAACTTCTCTAACCCATCGTCAAGGGCCCTCTTGAGAGGAAAATCGTCCATCAACTTTTGGATCGCGTTTTTGAGGAGGTCTGCTGCGGTGGAGGTTGCGTAGAAAGCGGGAACATCCCAGCCTATCGCTTTGGCCGACAGGCTCTCGCCCCCTGAAGCGCTGACACCACGGTCTATGATCTTCCCATTGACGTAGGTCTGGTTACCCTGCGACTTGAGGACGTACTTGATGAGTTCAACGTGCCTGTCGTCCTTGGGGCGGTCGCGGTCGTTGTGCTCGTTGAGATAGGCGACGAGATCAGTGGTGATACGGTGCGCTGCAGAATCAGGGATGCGCATCGCGCCCGCTTCGAAATACTGATCCTTCTCGTGCGAGAAGTAGTGCGTAAGGACGCGACCACCGACACGTTCAGTACCTTCGAAGATATGAAAGCTGATGTCCGGGTCGGCCCTCTTCAAGAGCAGAGCAGTGTAGAGGCCAGCGATTCCGCCGCCGACGATGCCGACAGCTATGCGTTCTCCGCAGGGGCAGCTGCAATCTATGCACAAAACAAACGCATGTAAGTACATCATAGCGAGAAAATCATGATAAACAGTAGAACTGGCGTACGACAACCGTTTGCGGGATGGGTGCTAGAGGTCAGATTTTCTGGTGTAGGCATGTTTTAGTCGAGGGTAGGAAAGACTTGGGCAGAAAGATTGAGCTAGGGCGTATGGCGTTTATGGAAAAAGATGTCAGAGAATGTCGTTACTTGGAAGAACGCGGAGACCTACATATACTCATGCGTTCGCCCAAGACCCTGAAGTATATGAGTCTAAGTCGGCCCACAAGTATCATCATGTGGAGCGCACGAAAATCTCGAGAAACCTAAGTTCAGACGGAGGCTGAGCGCAACTTCTTCATGTGCTGCTAAAGAATCCGAGTATCATCCAGTGTAGGAATGAAAATCTCGAAAGAATCCGGGTTTAGACGCTGACTAGGCCCGGATCCTTCTTTCTATATTCCTCTAGAAGATGAGTATCGTCATGTGTAGCGCAGACATGCTCAAGAAACCCAGGTTCAGACAGTGGCTGAGCGTAAATTAAATACTTCACACTCTGCTGCCGGAAAACATGAGTGTCGTCAGGTGGAGCGGACGACAAGTTCGAAAGATCCGAATTTAGACGGTAGCTGAGCGCAGATACTTCATGTGCTGCTGGAGAACATGAGTATATTGTAACATTTTGAGTTTGCGCACCCTACCAGAGCCCAAGCAATAGGATGTAACGAGATGAGCCACAGTCCAGACGACTAGATAGTGGTGACCATGCTCGACTTAGAGCGATGAATGGTGAAAGCGCTGACGGGCCATCTTCGGACAGACTATGAATTATGACGATGCCGACACCACAGATACTTCTCGAAATCCTTTCGAAGGTCACTGTGGGGACTATTCTATTGAGGTTATAATTGCGGGGTATATTGGGAATCAAACCCAAACTGCCATGAACTGCGAGGTTGCTGCCTCTAGAACATAGACTGCTTGAGTGCTCCAGGCCCCACACTTACCATCTCAAGCACAGACTACCAAAGTAACTGATGACTGAGATGAGCGAAGACGTGCGAGGTCGCCTAGCACGGTGTCTTCGTTCTATCTTCATAGCGTTTGGGAGCAAGCGAAAGGTCTTTACGTCCTCGTTTAGGGAATAAACCACGTCGTGGCTTCCACCTAGATCAAATGTGAATGAGTGTAAGCTACATTCATGAGCATTGAGGCTCACGGAAGATGAGCACAGCGGGGAACGAGAGCTTCAACTCTCCCTGTCGAAGCCGCGACTTCGAAGACCAAAGTTAGCGGTTCCGTACATATCATGTAGACTTCAGAAGGTAAAGTATGACGTACCGCACGTCCACAGCCTGATTAGACTGATTTCTCGCCAGAATGTCTTCTCTAAGAGTGCGAGTTTGTCTGAATGAGTGTGCGCCACTTCAGAAGCAACCCTTGAGTCTATGGCTAGTAAGAAATGCGGACCCACTTCATGTTACAGTCTGAGACTCTGTTGTTCGATGTTGCAGACTTCGAACCGGGATGGAGCTTCGCCTGGTCTGTTGTGGTACAGTGCCGTGGTTGGAGATCCCACACGCGAACTCATTTCATGTAGGTCACTGACCTCTGGGCCGCGCTCGGACGCCTCGATTACGGCTGGACCTCAAAGTGGGCGATACGCAACGCAAGCCGTGATCTGGACGTGGAACCAACTAACTTGAATGAAGACGAAGATTCCGGCGATGCTATGAGGAGTATACCCCTAAAGAATAGTTCATCATATCGAAAACGCAACGCAGAGCATATGGTTATGGGAGTCCTCAAGTACGCCGAAGACCGAATAATTATCAGCTCACAGGGGAACGTGAAGACGACTGTATCAAGCCCTCCCTCGATCCAATTAAATAAATATCCTTGCCATCCCGACATCCTTGACCTATCCCGACACAGAATAAATCAATGAAGACGCACGATCCAAAAGAGAAATGTTCTCTCAGCGCTTAGAATTTCAAGTATCATCCGAAAACTGACAAGTGCTCCTCTCGTTTCACGATGCTTTCTTCCGATTTTGGACTTTCGCCGCTCGCGATCGAGTTCATCGTGCATTCAGATCAATGAGCTAAGACTGTCAAGGTCAAGTAAACGTCGAGTGACAGAGTCAGGTCCAGAGTGGGTATGGAGGCATATACTGCTCTCATGAGCGCTCTGCACTCGAACAGTGCCACTGTGGCGAGATATGGCTAGGACTAGATAGATCATAGGCATGCTGAGTTACATGGGTGAGGTGACTTGAGCGCTCAACGAACCCTGACCGCCATTCTCACTCAACAAAAGAATTGTTGCACAAAGCTTAGAGAGCACGAGCACAGGTCACTCAATCACAGAAAAAAATATGAATCGCAGCCCAAGCCAACCAGGAGAGACTGTCGAGGCCAGAACATCTTCTGAGAACTGTGACCTGCGGTACGATGCTTCTCTAATTGCTTGTGCGGGAGCGTTTCTGCGCACGAGAAAAGCGGGCAGGGGGTCTATTGTGAGGAGAGCAAGAGAACCCGGTAATGCTTTTGGAAGGAGGGGTCATATCGCAGAATTAGCGATACATGAGCCCGCCGAAGATGAGCATGGTTACGCCTGCTCTACATGTAACGCAGGATAGGACCAGCGCCAGCACAACAGCTGCTGAAAGCGGGCGTAGTTAAGTGAGCAGCACACCTGAACAGGCGGGCAACGTGTCTTCAACCTGCGGTAGGATGCTGGACAGCAGCAGATTGCGAGAGGCTACAAGGGACTCGAAGGAGGAAGCGACAACGAGAGGTGAATGAATCTATGGATTCATTGCACACCACACCTTCCGTGAGCCCAGATGGAAAAGCCATCAAAACGCTCTGCCATCCCCCCTCAACAATAAAATCATCGCGCAGAGCTAAGAGAGCATGAACATCTGATGTCAAAGTCCCGGAAAATATCTGTAGCCTAGGTCATGAAAAGACTGTTGTTGCCAGAACATTTTTCGAGATCCTTGACCTACGGCGCAATGCTTTTCTTTGACTGTGAGGGATCGTTCTGGCCCACGCGAAATGCGGAAAACGGCCTCAGAGAAAAGAGGAATAGGAAGAAAATGGCATGACGTTTGGAAGAAGCAAGGGCTCGCACCGCAGAACTAGCGCTGAATGCATGATCAAGAGGCATAGGTCGCAGGCAGGCCGTATCATAATCTAACCTGTGGGTGCTCGGTCAGCGCTGGGTAGACTGTAACAGCAGTAGATGACAAGAGCGTGCGAGGATTCAACAGGAGATATCCATACTAAAATACAGGGATTCATCTCCCTGTCACCGCGGAAGGAAAGCCACTAAAACGCATCTGTCGGCAAGGGTGTCAAAGATAAACGAGAGGTGGCTCAAGAACTGCACCACAA
Organism: Stereum hirsutum FP-91666 SS1; assembly: GCF_000264905.1. Classification (NCBI taxonomy): domain Eukaryota; kingdom Fungi; phylum Basidiomycota; class Agaricomycetes; order Russulales; family Stereaceae; genus Stereum; species Stereum hirsutum. The sequence goes on from NW_006763145.1 coordinate 1,302,522, forward strand.
CGTGAGAACATGGCGAGGAGCGTTGAGGAGCGTACGTGTCGTTCCAAAATGGTTCAGATAATCTGATGAAGGTGTGACTCGGGGTGAGTATGTATGAGGGCATACAAGGCCTCCAGGAGGTTGACTCTTTCCCCGATACTCAAACGATGGCGGTCTGCGCCAGGCGCTGCCCACGTTTAACATGACCGAAGTCTATCGCTTCCTCACCGTACCGTCTGGATCGTCAGAGCTAATACATAACGATGAGGTTTTCACAACACAGGAGGAGGCTTCCACAACAAAAGGAGCCCCGTAGATCATCGCCCAAAAACGTGTTTCGTGAATTCGCCTGAGCCTTGAGGCCTTGAGGCGGGCCACGCCGGAAGAAGAAAGAGGAAAACAAAGGGCGCCAACGTTCACGGTGACGTTCCAGGTGTTGGGGTAAGGTCTAGTCCACGCGGAGAAAGAAAAGCAAAAGTAAAAAGCCGCCACCCAGCTCACCTGTCGTCTCCTCTTTTTTTTTTCGCGACTTGTTTGAACTTTGCATCGTCCTCGAGGTTGGGGACAGGCGAATTCAAAAACTCGCAGGCTTCGCTGTTTCCTGATGTGGCCAGTGGCGGGCACACGCGCCGGCGGCTCGCAGGCGCAACGACAACCTCTCAACCACCAGCCCCATCCGCATCCCCCGCCGTCGCCGTCGCCTGCTCACTCGTCTCTGCAGGCTCCTCATCCACAGCATCCACCGCCGTATCAGAATCATCACCAATACCAACAATACCAACAACACCAGCAAAACCCGAACCCGCACCCGAACCCGGGCACGATCCGTATCCCCATGTTGGCCTCCGTCAACCAGCAGAACAAGAACCAGTTCCATCTCCAGCAACAGCAACAGCAGCAGCAGCAGCAACAACAACAACAACAGCAGCAGCAGCAGCAACAACAGCAGCAGCAACAACAGCAACAGGGAGGACCGCAGAACGGCAATGATATCCCACCGCCGCCGTTGAACGGACAGGACTTTACGCTGTCGAATGTGTTGCATTTCTTGCAGTCGGAGTGGAGGAGGTATGAGCGGGACAGAAATGAGTGGGAGATTGAACGTGCGGAGATGAGGGTGCGTTTCCTTCGTTCTTGTTCGCCAGGTTGGGTTGGGTGTTTTGTTGACGTTGTTGACGTTGGTGTCGTCGTGTGCAGGCACGGATCGCGCTGCTCGAGGGCGAGCGGAGGTCGTTTGAGAATATCAAGGTCGACCTTATGCGCCGTATCAAAATGCTCGAATACGCACTTCGCATCGAACGGTGCGTCTTTCGTTATACGTTCTCGTTATCTCTCGTCTTATGCAATCCACTGACTGACATGTTCCCCGTCCTCTTACGCGTCGACGTGTCCATCCGCCCATCCCACACTCTCACACTCTTATAACGTCTGCATTAACATTCAACCTTATCCACAAACACGTCCACAGTTCCAAACAACTCTCCCAACCCTCCCAAGCCCCGAAACACGCATCAGCACCCAACGCAACCGCCCAAAGCGCAGGCGCACAATCCCAAAAGGACGAGGTGTTGAGCCATAAAGAAGGCAGCAGCGGGAGTTCGCCACGCAGTGAAGGTCCGTCTCATCTTCTCTTCGCCAATTCTACTTCCACTACTAACCTTCCTCTTCAATTATTCGTCGCGCACACATGATTCAGATTCTCCCCTCCCCGAGCCCCGGATACCCAACGGTGCCACCACCGGCGGACCCGGCAGCGTAGGCGGCGGCGGCGGCGGCGGCGCTTCTGGTGCTGGTGCTGGTGGACCTGCAGGAGGCGGTCGACCCCTCACATGGGCAGGCACTGCGACCTCGAACTGGCAGGGCACCACAGGGACGGGCACAGGTGGACCCGCGGCTGCGATCGCTGCGTCTGCGTTGGGGAAGCCGCCGCCGGGGAGGGACCCGAAGAGTCGGGCGAGGAGTAGGGATTATTTGAAGCAGTGCGTTTTCCTCCTTTGACTTCCCATTATCCTTTCACTACTCTGCTCTGTACTACACCGCGCTGTCGACTGAAAATCACGAACTGACGAACTGATTGGAATGATGACGAATCGAACACAGATGCCTTCAAGAGATCTCATACCTCACCTCCCACCAAGCAATGAACCCCCTCCCGACCCGACAACTCCTCTCCAACCCAACATCCACCAACAACAACAATAACCCCAACGGTCCCCCTCCACCCCCTAATCCCACGCACCCCAACGCGTCGAACACGTCCCTCAGTCTTCCGAACGTTCCTTCGTTCGACTCGATTGGTGCTGCAGGGATGGGAGGCGCAGGGGGGATGGGTGGAGGAGCAGGTGCTGGAGGAATGGGAATGAATCCGTACGCGACGAGGCCAAGGAAGATCATGCCTGACGTCGGCGGTGGCGTCGGAAAAGAGTTCCCACTGATGAACGGCGCCAGTCTTCCCGGGCCTTTGGGCATCGGGGGAGGGCCGGGGAGTGTGGGGCCTGGACAGAGTATGATCCAACAGCAGCAGGGACCGGGGTCGGCGCCTGCGACGGGGGGACCGCAGATTCCGATGTTGGATAGGGGGTTGACGACGGGTGGGGCGAATCATCAGGGGGTGGTTCAGCAACAACAACAAGGACAGCAGCAGCAAGGACAACAACAAGGACAGGGACAGCCGGCGTCTGGGCCAGGTGCTGGACAGGAGGGTGGGGATTTGAGTGCGGCGAATACGACGATTTCGAGGGAAGGTGGGCCGGCAGGAGGAGGAGGAGGAGGGCAAGGAGTGGGCGCGGGAGCGTTCGATGCGCAGAGTGTCCCTACGGCTATTTTCCGCCCGGAGGGGAATTGGAAGGAACAGTTGAGGCTTTCGCATGAGGCGGATCAGGCAACGCGGGCGCGGGTGCGGGTGCAGGGGTGGGATTCGGGGAGTAGTGCCGGGATGGGTGAAGGCGAGGGTGAGGAGGGTGAAGGGGAGGGCGAGGAGGAGGAGGAGGAGGAAGGGGAGGGAGAGAGTGAGGTTGGGGTGGGGAGTGAGGCGGAGGAGGGAGAGGAGGTGCAGGATGGGAAGGTGTGGAAGGCGAAGAGGACGTTGAGGAAGTCAGTTTGAGTTTTTCTTTTCTTTTTTCTCTCTCCACTTTATTGGCCCGTTCGTCTTCTCCTTGTCGCTGTGCGCCGTTTGGAGAAGCGACTCTCATCACTCATGCTCATGAACCGAAACTGACCTATGCTTGCGCCCCCCCTTCGTCTGGTTGTATTCTATTCCTTTCTCCCTCTCTCGGTTTCTACAGTCACCTAGACGCCGTGCGCGCGATCGCGTTCCACCCGACCGAACTCTGCCTCGCAACAGGCGGTGACGACTGCACGGTCAAAATATGGCGCATGGACGTCGCCGGCCTCGCTTCTTCCGCGTGCGTCCACCTTCTCCTATTTTCTTTTGCATTATGCTCTTTCGTCGCTGATGGGTTTCCGCATGGTTTCCTCGTGGGTGGACATGCATTCACGGTGCTTCTTCTTCCTCGCTCGTTTTGCGCTCGAACGTGCGCCACTCACGGCTACGCCACAACATCACACTCAAAAATACACCCCCCATTCCAAAAATACAACACACAAAACGAAACACGAAAACAGCACCCGCGCCATAACCGAAGTCGAACCCCAACTGACCCTCCGCGGCCACTCCGCCGCCATAACCCGCCTGATCATCTCCCCCTCCAAACAGCTCCTCTACTCCGCCTCTCTCGACTCGACCGTCCGCGTCTGGGCGCTCCCCCCTCCGTCGCACACGACCTACGCGCCCTTCGACGTCTCGAGGCTCAGGGGAGAGTTGATCGGACATACGGACGCGGTGTGGGATTTGGCGCTCGTGAGGGATGAGAGTACGTTGATTAGTTGTGGGGCGGAGGGGAGTGTTAAGGTTTGGGATGTAGGGAGAGCGGGGGGGAGGGAGGGGGCGAGGTTGAGGGTTGGGTGGATGTATGGGGGGTTGAAGGAGGAGAGGGTGGAGGGTGAGGGCGAGGGCGCAGGGGAAGGGGAAGAAGAGGAGAAGGGCGAGACTGATGGGGATGAGGATGAGGATGTGGAGAAGGATGAGGGAGATGAGGTGCCGGGGGCGACGGCGGTGGAGGCGATCAAGGTGGATTTGAAGAAGGTGGCGGTGGCGTATACGAATGGGGTGATCAAGATATTCGATATCGAGGATGGGAGAGAGTTGATGAGGTTGTCGGGCGGGGCGAGTGAGGCGGATGGTGCGTTGCTTTTTTTTTTTCGTTACCAAACAAATTGTTGACTGAGTGGTTTGGTTTTGGTAGATGAAGCGTCGTGGGGACAAGCGAACAGTATCGTTTCGCATCCGACGATGCCGATACTCATCACTGCTCACGAAGACAAGCGCATCCGGATGTTCGACATCATCACCGGTAGGCTTCTCCTCTTCCTTTTTCTCCCTCTCTATTGAACTAATCAAACACAACTCCCCACTCCAGGTCAATGCACCCACTCCATGCCCGCCCACCTCGACGGCGTCACCTCGCTCTCCATCGACCCCTCCGGCTTCTCGCTCGTCTCCGGCGGCCACGACTGCTCCGTCCGCTTCTGGGACATCCTCGGCTCGCGCGCGTGCGTGCAGGAGATCTCGAGCCATCGGGAGAAGGCGGAGGAGGGCGTGTTGGACGTGATGTTCCATGCGAGTTTGCCGTTTATGGCGAGTGCGGGGGCGGATGGGGTGGTTAAGCTTTATGCGTCGTCGTGAGTTGTGAGGTGATGAGTGGGAGGGAAAAGGGAGAGATGAGAGGGCGGGATTTTTCTTGGAGTGGAGTGGAGTAGATACCTTTTTCTTTTTAATTATTTTTCTTGTGTTCTTACTCGGTCTGCTCTTGTTCGTCTTCGATATCCTATGTTCATCGTGTTACGCGGAACGTCGAAAATCACTCTTGGCTGACTTAGGATGCAGACCGAGGCCATTCCTTGTCGCTGAGTCTATAAGAAGGTAGACTGTGAAGAGTTGTCTGAAATCTGTGTCGGGCATCGCAAAAGGATTCCCGACGGACGACGAGCCAGCGCAATTTAACTTGTGGCGCGAACTTGTAACTTGACTTGCCTGCCAAATCGGGCATGACTTAATGGAACAAACTTGTGGCACTTGCGTACCTCTCACTTGTGGCGCACTTGTGCTCCTATAATCCTCGATAACCATGTAGCTCACCAGCGATGACACCCATAAGTATCACACCTGGTGTGCCCTACATGGTTATTCTCCCTCTTCCCGTGTTGACGCGTATCTCAACTACGAATCTTTGTTACTCCTGCTCCGACTCGCTCGTCGATCACTTAGTCTCGGTTATAGCGGGCTTAAACCTCCACTGCGTACACTCTTGCGTAATGATTTCTCGAGCTAGCGCTGTAGCTGGAACCTACCCTCGGAGATTTGATTTGTCTAGACGGGCTATAGATGTCCAGCATGGCGATACGGGCCATTGCAAAGATGGAATCCTTGGGACCAACTTGAGACTTCCATCGATGATATAACCCTCCCGTTGAGGTCAAACAGAGCGGTAAACTTCACGCGTACGGGTTATATCTGAGTGGAGTCCCGAAGTCATTATGACCTCTTTCGACCATGGCGAAACACTAGCCTTTTGTTATCTCGATCTCTTAACGTTCTCTTCACTCTAGTTTTCCCGGTCAGCATGTGTCTGAAATACCTTTTCCGCTGCTACATTCAGCACACTGATCAACTTATGACATGGTGTATGATTCACTTGCGTGTGCTTGTGTCAAACTTGTATGACTGCAGTAATGCAAACTTGAGCAAACTTGTAGGGCCAAGTTTCTCAAGCGAGCTTGTAAAGCACGCATGCTGACTTGCAAGTTAACTAAGGTAGCCTAGTCTGTCGAAGTAAATGTGATCATCCAGTATATATCTAGTCGCTATGAAAGTCTCGCTGTACTTGGATACTGGGGACGCCCAAGTCATCGCTATTGGCATGCTAAAAGTGATGCTTTAGTGGGCACCAGTAGTGGAAAGCTCAGCATCGGTCAAGGTACTTAGTAGGAGGCAGGCAATACATTGATGAGCTAGCGCTTCTGATAAATACGATGGTCTTTGACTACTGTGTCCGCGGAGGCATCATCTACAGTATCCGAGTCCTTACTTGTGATGCTTGTGGTACAGAGGCAAACGGCCAGCTACCCGTTGGCGATTGTGCACGCGAACTAGTCAAACGCGTGATTACATGTAGGTATGTCCGACAAGGCATGGTAAGTGTTATACCAGTGGTAGAAGGACATATTGATGCCTCATGATCTCAGAAGTTTCACAAGTGTGCCAAGCTATACAAGTTCGTAAACGCAAGTTTGACAGCCAAGTGAGCTTGCAAACTTGCAAGTTAACTGGGACAAATTAACTTGTACACCGACAAGTTTGCGCAAGTTAACTTTTGGGCGTCGCAAGTTCGTATTACAAGTTAAAATGTGAACCCTCACGGACGACCACGCAAGATGTGCGCTTGCGAGGTAACAACGGAATTGCAGTGCAGTGTATTGCGTGGAAGAATGGATGGATGGCTACATACAGTACTTAGGAGAAGTTAATCGTTCGGGGTCTACCAAATACACGATATCACGGGTACAAGGTAAGTGCTGGTTGCTAGAGTTGCGGGAACATACATACAAGGATGGATGGGGACGTAGTAGGGTACTGATTCAGGTTTGGGGATAGACGATGCGGTGAGAGAGATGGTTGAGTGGTATGTATGTATGTACTATATGTGGGCATGTATACAGGAGGAAGATGGGAACCGGGTGGGGTGAGATTGTTGGACGATAAATTATGTATGCGGGATGGGGTGGAGGGGTCATATGGAGTGAGATGAGTACGCGATAGAGACAAGGGGAGAGAAAGAAAGATAAACAATGTTGGATGAGAAAGGGGGAGCTTGAAGGCCAAGGAAAGGAAAAGAGACAGACGATGTGACTATGGAGATAGGAGGAGAAAGGTGGGATGGAGACGACGATAGCTGGGACGGGGATAGCAAGGGCAGAGCGAGAGGTCCAATAAGAAAGGAGGAAAGAGACAATGACGACGAGATGACGGGGGGAGGACGGCCGAGACGAATGCAATTAAAGAGAGCGATAGCTCAAATCACTGGATGAATCAAAAGAAGGATTCATCAGCCAAGGTCGTCTCCGGCACATCACTCGATAGACCGGCCAAAGGTACTCACCTATCCGCATCCCCTGGTCCGCATGCAACACCTCGCAGCCCAACCCACTACTCTCCACCAACGCCCTCACCTGCGCCGAGATGACATGTCCGATCGGCCTGCCAGGGTACCGCCCTTCCACATCCTCCTTACAATGCATCACATAGACCTTCAAACCCTGTAACACGCCTTTTATCGACTCGTCCGCCGGTAGGGATGATTGGGCTGGGACATCCACTGTAGGTACAGCGGCAGCGTTGGCGATGCTTTCCGAATCGCCGTTCGTTGTGCATGTCGTTGTAGGACTGGCAGGACGATGAGGTGGAGGTGGGGGTGGTGCTAATGAAGGCGACAAATGGTCAGTCTTGGCCTTCTTTGACCATCCTTTGGAGCCTGAGACATTGCCGTTCCCGTTTCCGTTCAACGCTTCACTCGACTTGCGTTTATGACCTTTGTTCGGCGAAAGGAGATTGAAGAAAGACGAAGCTCTGCGTTTCAGGGAGGCTCGTGTGGAATGGGTCGGCGAGGATGAACGAGAGGGTAGAGTCGTCACGGAGTCGGCATTGTGGTTCAGGTTCACTATGGGTGTTGTTACTGGCACGGGCACGGGTGTGGGATCTGAAAGTGGCGCTGCGAGAGAGGTCGGCATCGATGGGACGGTGGTGGTGCCGATTGTTAATACGTGCCGCCGGTGTTTTACAACTTCGGTGGCGAGGGCTACGAGTTCGTCGTGGAGGTGCTCTGGAGTCAAGTGTCCGTATAAATGCGAATCCGGACGTCCTGAGGGCCAAGAGCATTCGATGAATAGGGTGGACAGAGTTCCGTATGAGATATTTGGAGCGATGGTTCGCCAGAGGTTGATCGTCTGCGGACGTTTAGCCACCCTGCGCGTTCATTAATTATAGGTTAATTCGATGGTTAAGTTCTAAAGCATGAAAAGGAACGCACTTGTCTGGTTCGAGATCCCCGCAGAGGACGAATTCACTTCCCAAGATATCATGGCGGAAGAGAAAGGCGGAAGACTCGTATACACCTGCCTCGGTTTCTCCATGGGAGAGGGGGAACGCGCGCAAGGAGATATTTGGGTGGATATTGCGATAATCCTGGCTGAAATCTAGTCTGCAATTCCACCAACATAAATGAAACGAATGGCTGATGAGATCGACAAACTCGGTAGGAAAGGGGGAAAGACCGGTTAGGACGCACGAATCGTATAAGAGCATATGTGCTCCGTCCTTTGGATCGTCCGAAGCCAGCCTTGGCCATATCTTGCCCTCAAATGCTGTCTCGACCTTCTTCAGGATTGAGCGTTCTGCGTAGATGCGTCTTCGAGGGTTACATGTGAATTGCCCAGCAGAAAGAATGAGGCTGCTGATGTGGTCGAGATGGGCATGGGTTATAAGGAAGCACCTATAATGATGTGAGGTGAGCGGTCAGGGGTAGGGCAAAGTAGACTGGGGTCATGTGACCGGGAAGAAAGCAGACGAAATCAAATTATGTTGAGATGGAATAGAAACGCACTTTATCCTGGAATAAACCTCAAAAGCCGTCGGCCGTCGTCGAGCCTCTCCCTCCTGCGTGGATGCCGTCCGCGAATCCGTGTCCTGCTCGCTCGTGGTCGTGTCATGAAAATCGTTGAACAGCGTGGGGTCCAGCCTCATCAACCGGTTCAACGCGCCCATGCCAGAGCCTTGCCATAACCATAACGATTCAAGACGTGAGGCGTGGTCCGACATGGAGAGAAACGTACCTGCTTCCAAAGCTATGATCCCATCCCTCCACCGGGCGTCGTGTGCTTTGAGTAAATAACTGGACTCCCGACGAGTCAATATGCTTGTACTAGAATAGAATAGGGATGAACTATGACGCACGCAGATAAGTTAGTCTCGTCTGGTCCACCTCCGGATCCCACTACCACAACTTCGAATGCAGGCATGCGAACAGCGTCGAGTGCTTGTGGCAAGTCAAAGTTTTGGCCGTGGTCGGCTTTGGCGTAGGTTCGCGGAAGTTAATTGAGTGTCCTTGGATGATTCGAATGGGGCAGATAGGCAGACGAGGCGTTATTTTTATATGAAGGAAGGAAAGCAAAGAGTGTCGTCGAGAGAAGGTCGGTGGATTGTGTTGCACAGCGTCGCGGTACGAGTAACAGGGGCAGTGAGTGGAGTCGTGCGCGTGGGTTGTATAAATCAACTAAATGAACGAAGAGGGGCAGGGCAGAAATAAATGAAGCCTATGAGGGTTCAACAGAGAGCACTTGGCTGGATGAAGAGCACAAGAGCGGAACAGTGCAAGTCCTTATATAGGCGCGCCTGTGGGTGTCGGGTGTCAGTTGGAGGTGTTGATATTTCAATTCGCGATAGGCTTTTTCTATAGTGCGCCTAATGCGGCCTTGGTGACGGTAAGTACGCTGTCCAAGCTGATTGTCTGTCTGAGTCGGTTCGCAGCTGGCACCGGAGTGGCTGGTGATCAAAGAAAATTTCCAAGGGGTGCAAGACCGGATGGTAGCAAAAGGCGGGCAAGAGGCGGAGGCGGCGGTGTTGTGGCCAACGATCCTTTTGAGCGACCAAGTTATTTCTTGGCAAAATATTCAATTCCGAGAAGAAACACAAGGAGCAGAGAGTCATGGTCGGAGAACAACATATCTCATGTAGACGATCGGCCTGCTGCTCAGAGCGTCCTTGCAGGATGTCGAGGATAAACAGAGAGATATCCGTTTGAGGAACAAGAACAGAGAGGCGAGGCAGCGCTATCCGCCTGGTAGCGGTGCCGATCAGGCCTCAAGGCCTTTAGAACACATGTTGAAATCATGGAACAATCTCTCACTCGACTCACAGCGCACACACAGGAAGTGAGAAAAGACAAAAAGAGAAAAGACATAGGTGAAAACCACCGTTTCCCCGGACAGGAGTAGTCCGTCCGGCCAATTAGAAAATGTACTCGTAGAGACGTGGAGACATAAGAAAGGAGACGAACCATGGTAACCAAAAGGTAACTCGGTCGAGGGAGGACAAATCATTGGGGAATGTGAAAGGAGGGTGACGAGAGGGAATGCGAGTAGAGAGGGAGAGGGAGAGAGAAAAGGTCAAACGAGCGCCTGTTGAACGAACAAAGGGTGGTGTTCGTGTTCATTTGGATGTAGAAGGGTAAATGGAAGTGGCAAGGCAACACAAATGCAAAGGAGCGTTCCGGGACTCGGGGATGGTGAAAAGAGAAGAAAAAAATCTTAAAAGTGGGAGAGAAAGGAAACGACAAACGATAAGAAATAAACAGCATTACACATCGGCCTAGCGCCTGCTCATCGAAATCAGTCCATGGCAATCCTTTCGCCGCACATCTTCCATCCATCCATCCATCCATCCACCACCAATCACCTTCCTTCCCAGCCAGTGCTTATGCCGCCCATCTAACTTACCCGTCATAGTCATAGCGATCCTCACCGGCGAACCACGCCTTCCATTCCGCATTCCGCACTCATGATCCCAACAGACTGTTCAGCGCCTTCTGGAAATCGTACGCATTCGCCTCCAGCGCGGATACCGCCTGCGTCCGACTGAAGCCCATCCCGCAAAGCTGCTTCACCGGCTCGACATCATCCTCCACCGCCGGCGTCGCCGTCCCACCTGGAGCCACAGCACTCTCGTCCGCTACCGGCATGAGGTGATGTGAGAGCGACGATGGAGGTGGTGGGGGATGCGATGCCTCCGGTAAAGTCTTCTTCTTCTTTCCGAACGGGAGGCGAATCTGTAACGCAGTATCAGAATCAGATCCCAGTTCTGGACATGACTGAAAAGCAAAGCTTACACTGATCTTTGAATGCCTCGTCGGGATCGATTTCTCTGACCCATCCTTCTGGCTCCCTGCTGTCGAAGGCCTCTGCTTCGGGCTCGAGATCCTCGCCACAGGACTCTGGCTCCTCGGTGGCGGCGACATCGACCTCTTCGGGTTTCCATGCTTGCTGCTCACACTAGCACTCAGGGGTGGAGAGGTAGGAAACGGCGTGGATGTAGATTGCGTTGGGCTTTGTGGCACGCCCTGACCAGCGTGGCCTTGCAATGACGCTTGGTTGGGAAGTGCTGATCCTGCGGAGGAAGTCGATCCGAATGCGTTATCGAGGGCTAGGGCCTTACTTCCTCCCACACCGCCAAACGCATCGTCGAACGAGATACCGTGACTGTCTGCACTAGCGGAAGGTTGTCCTGAGTGCGTCGGAGCCTGAGTCGAAATCTGGGATGGAACAGATGTCACCGAGCCCATGCCAAATGCATCGTCAAACGAAGAGGCAGTCGCGGAATGTTGAGCAGATGCGGGTGCAGGTGCAGGAGGTGAACTCGTCCCGAAGAGACTATCGAACCCATCGTTCTTCGGGGTGGTCTGGAACGGGGACGTCGCGTTGCCGTTCGTAGTCGCCGAAGGAGCAGGAGGGAATGGCGAAGAACCAACCGGGGGGAAAGGAGACGACGTCGACGTAGCACCAGGCGCAGGAGGGAATGGGTTACTGCTGGCACCGTCGGCAATTGCACCAACGCTTGCACCAGCAGAGCCAAAGTCGAAATTATCCTCAAACGCCGAATCGAACGAAAATTCCGGTTTCTGATCCGTGCCCGAATTAGCAGTGGTAGGAATCTTGCCCATCGCCTCGTCGAAATCATTTACACCGGCCGAGACAGTCGTGTTATCACCGAGGGGGCTGCTGACCTGCGGGAAGGGCGAAGAAGGAGACGTAGACGCGGAACCCAGAGCTTGACCAAGTCCTGCAAGTCCTGAAGTTTGCGCGGACAAAGGCTCGGCCTTGTTTGACTCGGCGGGAAGAGCACCAGGCACGGTGGTCGTGGCAGGCTCCGCGAACGCGTCGTCGAACGAGAACGCGGGCACAGCGGGTGCAGCAGGTGCGTCGAAACCGTTCGTTGTGGGTGCCTGGGGTTCGGGAGATCCAGCGGACGGCTTGTTCGCCAAAGCACCGAGGGGAACCTCATCGTCACTGTCATCGCTGCTATCCGACTCATCTACTTCGAGATCCTTAACATGAGAGGTCAGGTCCGTCTCGCCCAGGATCTCGCCTTCTTCCTTCTGTTTGCCCTTGTCGGCGGTAGCGATGGGTTCTGGGGTCTTCGAAGACAGTTCTGCGATGTCAGTGGAGATTCCAGGTGGGGGTAGCGCCGAAAATCCGGTGGGAGGATGTTCTCCTGTCATCTGTGTGGCGATAGCCGTAGTCGGAGGCGTCGTGAACAAATCGTCGCTTTCGCTGGTCACACTCGACAATGGGCGGTCACTCTGGGTGAAGTTCGTGTGCTCCGGGCCACCAATTTTGGGAGTAGCAGAGGGCGTCTCTCCGTTAAGGTCAGGTGTGTCCAGCTGTTCCGTGAAGGAAGCTTCCTGCGACTCGGTGACGGTAGGGGTGAAAGGCTCGTTGAAACCAAACGGATCGTCGTGCGAGGAGTCCGCTGTAGCAGCTGTCGCCGCAGGGGTCTGTTGTCCGGGCGTACCGGGCGAAGGAGAATTCGCGAAAGGCTGGAAGGGAGACCCAGAGCGACTTTCTCCCTGCGCGAGCCTATCGAACGGATTGTTGCTCTTGCCCGTGTGCATAGGACTGATCATCGACATCGGACTGCCAGGCGTGCCAGGCAAAGGCTGCGCCGCCGCGAACGACAAACTATCCGGGGAGCTCATCCTCTCCAGCCCATTCCCATTTGCCAACGCCGTCGCGGGTATTGTCGATTCCGGTTCCTTCGCCAACTCCTCATCCACAGCCTCCCTCTCCTTCGTAACCTCCTCAGCCTCCTTCTTCGCCCCTTCGAGCTCCTTCGCAACTTTCGCCCTCTCCGCGTCGCGTGTGGCTAACTGTTTCTTCGCAATCGCCAACAAGCCCTTCTGATGCTTCGCGTCCTTCTTCGCCTTCTCAATCTCGCCCTTCATCTGCTCGATCGTCGACCCCGTCTCGGTCATCCTCCGCTGCAAATCCCTGATCTCCTCCTTATCCCTCAACACCGTCTGCTCAATCTCCGCCTTCTCGACCCTCACAGCGCTCAGATCGCTCTCCGCCCTGATCAGCTCCTCCCTCGTCTTCCCGATATCCGCAGACTGCCCGTTATGGCGCTCCCTCAGCGCAGATAGCAGACGCGTCTCGGTCTCGTAGGCGGCCTTGGCGGAGGCCAGTTGGGTCTGGAGAGCGGAGAGCTGGGCGGCTTGAGTCGCGATGGTCGCTTCGATGGTCGCCCGGTCCGTCTTTGTGTTTTCGAGAGAACGGTTCGTGGAATCGAGCTGGTTCTGCACGTTGCCGATTTCGACGGAGTGGTCGTGGATGGGAGGCGAGGGCGTAGCGACATCGTCGTCGTCACCAAGAAGGTCTTTCGCGGCCTGGCCTCCTTTTGGCGACGGAGGGCATTATTAGTACAACTTCTACCAAGCCAATTCGATGTGTATGGTATAAATGACTTACCGAACGGATCCTGAGGAGGTGGTGGCGCAAACTGATGCTGCTGCTGCTGCATCTGCGGTTGCTGGAACTGCGAAGGCCCACCAAACGGACTCCCACCCGTCATCTGCGGCGCGAACGGCCCCGTCTGCTGGGGCGTCTGCTGCATCGGCGCTGGCTGAGGCTGCGTCGCAGATGGGGGCGGGGTCTCGTCCCAAATGAGATCCCTCAACTCCGACTGCGGCTGGGGTGGGGCGAATGGCGAACCGGCCGTGATTCCATTGGTCGCGGCGGAACGCATGGATGGAGGGATGAGGCTGGTAGGGAGCGTCGCTGGGATATCGTTTCCGGCGAGTTTGCTTTGGATGAGGTGCATTGCGACGGCGAAGCCGTCACGGGTGAGGCGGCCGTCGTTGTTCAGGTCTGCTAGGTCCCTGTACATTAACAAATATCAAGGTCAGGATCGTTTCGTGGGCACAAACGGTCGTGTCGTATTCATGGGAATGAGCACGCACCAGATCTGGGCCAAAACGTCCTCAGGTAGCTTGGACTGCAACATGAACGGAACAGCCACATCTCCCTCGATGAACCCCCTCTTCTGCGCATCCAGCGTATCATAGAACTTATCCGAGTTCGCTTTCTCCGTCGGGGTCACATCCCACGCCTGTTGTTGTTGCTGCTGTTGAGCTACACCAGGGAACGGCGGTATATTCGCACTCGCCGGCGTAGGTCTCGGTGGAATCGCAGGCGCAGTCTTCATCCCGCTCCCTGTATACTGGGGCTGCAACGTCTGGCCGGTATATTGCTGCTGCACGGGTGGCCCCGAGTATTGCGGCTGGATGGTGCTGACGCGGTTGAATGTGCCGGTCATGTTGGGACTGAGGGGACGGCTGCCGATGGTGGCGCCGGTGGAGTGGGAGGCAACGCCGTCGACTTTGGCTTGGTCGTAGAGGCCTGGAGGGAGGGAGGTGGGTATGAAGGAGAGTTGACCGGACATGGAGAGTTGGATGAGGTACATTGCGATGCAGAAGTCGGTGGCGTCGAGAGAGCCGCGGCTTTGGGTATCTGAGAGGTTCCTGGAGGAGAGGAGGGTATTAGTTTGTTGGAGAGTTATTAGTTGAGATGCCGGTGGTCCACGGTCGTCGCGAGTCTATTGGGGCTTGCCCTAGGTGCGGGTAGAACGAATCATAACCGGCGTGATGATCAAGACTTCAGTGGAGGTGTCCCGCTACCTACTCCTTCACCAAGTGGGTGGTCGGACTAAAACAGTAGCAGATTGATGCTGTAACCAGATTCTTCTAGATGCAAGAAGAATATAGAAGAGCGCAGATCATGTTCGAGTAAACACTGTCCGGACCAACAAACATTTGAGCCGTTTGGACCCACTCTGGTCCGTAAGCGAACCAATGATTTCATGAACCAACCGAGTGCGAGAACTACGACAGATGCCAGATATCACACGGAATACGTGGTCTACGTACCATATCGAGGAGAGTTTGTCCACGGGAAGTTTCGACTTGACGAAGACGTCCCTCGCCTTGTCGCCTATATATAGCATGCTAGTCAATACCAGAGATAGTAGAAAGTCTACGAATACGTACCACTCAGCAGTCCATTGGCAGGGCCGCAACTGACGAATAGTCTGTGGAACTTTGCCTTATCCTGGGGGGTCAGGGGCGGTAGTGGAGAGCGAGGGGGCGGCGACTTTGGTGCTGCGGGACTGTGTGGTTGAGAACCTCCTGCCGACGAAGAATAACCATCGAGAGCAGGTAATGGTCCAGCTGAAGAGCACAATGCTTAGTACCAAAAGCTATCGAGAGCAGCGACGCATCCCGACTCACGTCTGTTGACCAAGTCCTCCGTAATGGGCTCTCCCTTCTGCGCCCAGCCCATCAACCTGACCGCGACCGAAACACCCTTTCTCGTCAAGAAACCATTATTGTCCGCGTCTGCGATAGCCCAAATCTCGCCAAGAACAGAGGAAGAGAGGTTCGCGCCGCCGAATATTTTGACGGCGACGTCGCCGGTGATGACGCCGAACTTCTGTGGGTCGTTTCTCGTAAATATTTGGTTGACCAGCGTGGTCTCGCCCGGTGTGGGGGTGAAGCTGAGCGTGGAAGACATCCTCCCTGCCCGCTAGATAGCTAGATGGTATCCGTGTGGGGGAGTTATAGGTACAGGTCTGAGTCGGTCCTCAGCAGTTGACGAAGACTTGTCCAAAGTCGTCAACACGCATTCGTCATGTCCGGCCCGTCCGGATTGATGCGCACTTGCGCAATTGACGGCGCAGCGCCGTCGCTCTCTCTCGCGAATTTCTGCTGTGGAATAACATATATAATACTTCGCAGGTTCGTGTGCCATTATACTTAAGCTCTTGATAACCAACAACCAGCACGCTTGCAAGAAACAGCAACGTTTCTATCGGCATCCGAGGTATTTCCCGGCTATTCCGGAAACGTCCGGGACTGCACGTGAGGCGCGTGATGCGCGCGCTTCAATACGCGTTCAAACTCGAACACATTTCAAGACAATCTTCTTCCTCGACGTCCACCATCACCACCCTTCCGTGTTCTCCATCGCGTTCCACGCTCTGCATACC
Source organism: Stereum hirsutum FP-91666 SS1 (assembly GCF_000264905.1). NCBI lineage: Eukaryota > Fungi > Basidiomycota > Agaricomycetes > Russulales > Stereaceae > Stereum > Stereum hirsutum. The sequence goes on from NW_006763145.1 coordinate 1,318,708, forward strand.
CATCGATCTCATTGTACACTCACACAATTGCATTTGACACGAAATGGACCAGCTTACGACCTCACTTGCGCCCGCTCGCGCCTCTCCCTCAGCAAAGAACGCCGCATCCGGACCTGGAAAGGAGGGTGCTGGAAGCGTCACGAAGCGGTAAGACACTCATGTATCGGGCCGAAATGCGAGCCGTGCTCATCTGGACGGCTTTTACAGACTCAGTAATGAGCTGATGACTCTTATGGTCCGTCTTTGTTCAATCCTGAAAATCAAACGTGATAGCCTAATTTTTCCTACCATTCACCCAGATGTCCGCCTCTCCTGGCATCGTACGTTGTCTTTGATATACTGTAGACGGGTTCACTCTGATCTCACTCGTGATCTCCAACCAGTCTGCGTTCCCCAAATCAGACTCGAACCTCTACGAATGGGTCGGGACCCTCGAAGGCGCTCCAGCCACAGTACGCGTCCTTTTTCTCGATCAATCACAACATCCACCCCATCCCACCATCCTCCCAACCCACGCTCATCCACACCATCGCTTTCAACCAGATCTACGCCGACCTTGTCTTCCGCATCTCCATCAACTTCCCGCCGAATTACCCCTACGTGCCACCCCAGATCAAGTTCGACACTCCCTGTTTCCACCCGAATGTCGATCTCAACTCTGGCGCCATATGTCTCGATATTCTCCAGGTTCGTCACGCGTCTCTTGTTTCCGACGGATGCCTAGTGTGGCGTGATTGAGTGGCGGCTAATGTGGCCTGGACGTGTAGGACAAGTGGTCTGCGATCTACAGTGTGCAGACTATTTTGATTTCTTTGCAGTCGTTGCTTGGAGGTACGCTCTCTATTTCATCGTTGGTTTGGTATGCGTTTACCCATATTCTGTCACAGAGCCGAACAACGCCTCGCCACTGAACCCCGATGCCTCTCAGCTGTGGGCCAACCCAACAGGTGTGCCTATTCCCTGACTCTGTTCACATCAGCCATCCTTATTACTGTCCTCCTTTTTAGCCTTCAAACAGCAGCTGATGAAGAACTACCGGCCATTGTCTGACGACCCCTCCGCGTAGATGTGATTAGCCCAGTCACGCATCCCATTTCTATGCTCCTCCGCATCTTCCTCATTAAAGTCTGAATTGCATCGCTAGTTACACGACACTCTGCAGCCTTGCTACTGATTCCTCTCAAGCATACATGTAGTCCTATGCGCGTGCCCATACATCTCTGCCAGCACAGCACGCACTCATGATCATGATCCCCGCCGACCGTCCATCCACCGCCTTATCGCATGTACATATGTCTCTTATGTTTTTTCTCTTTTCCGTTCATATCCGTTTTACCTCGTTTCATCTTTTTCTTTTGTTCTTCTCCGTAGCAATTACATAAATCAGTACTGTTCCGGCTATCCTTACTCGGCGTGACTGTGTATAAGTACAGTACAGTACGGTATTGCGGATGTTTCTTCCTTTCTCTGATTCAGATTCAACTTTGATGGAGCGTGGTTACGTGGTTTGGCATTTTATATATGTATGGAATGGATTCTCTCTGACTTTATCTCCGGCGGCCTTGGAAGCTTAGACTCAGAGTAAGCGAGCGACAGCTCGGTGCGCGCCCAATGCACACCACCAGTGCATCACACTCCATGGAATGGGAAAACAAAGATATTTACAGTGGAATACACAAGACCTAGTAAGGATACAAAGCTTCTCATTTATCGTACAGAACTTCAGCGGTTCATGCTATATGTGGGCAACCAATGGCCATCAACAGCTCTACTCTGAGGCGGCTCTGATTCATACCGCCGGACTGAGGACCATCAGGAGGAACCAAACCATATCCGATACAATAATCTAGCAGTTCCCCAGGAGTCAAGTTATTCACGGTTTGAAAGCTTGTCAAAGCCGGTAACGCTGGACGGCCTGGAATATTTCCCTTCGATTCAGAGCCCTCAAAGATTGGATCATCAGCGTTGCATCAGCGGGTGAAATATTTGAACTTGAAAGAGACTTAATACTTCGGCTGGAACTGCCTGCGTCGGGAGTGTACCGTCGGGAAATGGTACTATGGCATACCGGGCAAGGACTCCTCCCCTCGAAGCTCTGCAAAATCCGCCTGAATCCCAGTAACAGTGGCGTGCACTGTACGCAGCTGGTTTATCAAGCCTTGTGCCCAGGCGGGTGCGACGTCTGAGCCATGGGGCGCCATTCGTCTCTCTATCACAGAGACGCGATACTGCCTAGCCTCCTCAACGTCTACAGCAGAGACACAACCCTGCCCTACATAGAAAAGGCCAATGTGAGCCCGAAGTCAGCCTTGTCGGTGGGTGGATTTCATATGACGTACGGTAGGCGTCGTTTGCAGTGCGGGATAAATAGAGGAATGTGGCCGCGAATTCTGACCCGGGGTTCGGAGGGTTGGCTGGGGCTTTTATAACATCGAGGGGATTTCCTTGGCTTATCAAAGGAGGAGAGAGGGCTGGTAGCTAGTTTTCTTCAGGAGTAAACGCTGCCATTGTGATGGATAGGCTTTCAAGGGTGGGCGAGATTTGAGCGAGAGGGTAGCAACCGGGTGGAAGACCTTGAACGCACAAGAGTTTAGAAATCAGAGAGATGTATTGACGATGATGTCTTGAGCCAGTTTGGAACCAACGGGCATCAGATTAGTACGGCGGGACACAAATGCTCCAAAGTCCAACCTTTGTGGGAGCCGCCGTGGTGACTCGGATGGCACGGTGATCGCCGTCTCGCGCCATGCGCCCGGGGTATGCCGGCCTTGACACAACCCTTGAACCTGCCGCCAGCTACGCGGTTCAAACTCCGCGCGTGCGTGTCACTGTGTCAGAACGATGGAACCCGGTTGTATCCGATCAGTTGGAACTTGACACTTGTCGAAGCGCTTTCAAATCTGCGCAGGTTCAATGTTCAACTCTTACTGCAACCCTTCACCAAGCACGATGGAAACACGACCGGAAAAGCCCTGCTTTTATTTAAGCAATAAGAACAAGCCAGATCCAAACCTGTTGCAATCCGAGTCACCGTTGCGGCAAGTCATCTAGGTACGCCTCCCGAGCTCAGATTCCTGAACTCCCTTTGGCGGGACGCCCCCCTTTTCGTTTTCGCTCTCACTCTGCTCCCCGACATAATCGTCGTGGCGCTGATTCGGATTGTCGGCACCCACGCGGTACATGGGGTGCAGCTTGCCGTCCACTGCGTTCTGGGTTTTGCCGAGGTAGAAGTTCGTGGTGCAGAGGGCGGCGAAGAGTGGAATGAAAGCATCAATTGAAATGATCTGGGGTAAGGAGAGAGTCGCAGATCGGCATAAATTGGGCGAAACAGGGAATGGAGTGAGGGAGAAGTTTTTACAGGCGTACACGTAGCGAGCGAGGCGATGATGAGAGGTCTGACGGTGTCGTCGTAAGCTTCGATGACTCCCGCTCTAATATCGTCGGTCTGATGTCTCGCGCTTGTGATGGAGCCGTAGCGTTGACACCGACAGGCGTGAGGTATTTGTCGAGATTGGCGGGCATGTCGTTGCTGATGCAAGGCAGAGCACGGTGATTAGTTTCTAATACTACAGGCAGTGGATCATGAGAGGAGAGGGAAGGACTGACGTCCAGACGGCACCGGCTATGAAGAACAATTTTTTTTTTTGGGGGGGGGGATAGATAGACCATCAGGATTAACGAAACAACTGACGTTGAACGAGGGAGAAGGGACACAATATGTCAATATTAGGATACTCGCCGACAGCGGTCGAGGTCGCACCGAACAGCTTGGTCCACAGCGCCAAGTTGGAGATGACGATACCCATGTCCTCGTGTGGTACGGAATTACCTTGACACAGACGACGGAGTTGCCACCACCAAGACCTTTGAGAATTTGCGTCCAGGCAAGAACGATAGCGCTGTACAGATGTGCACCCTTGGTTTCACTCAGTATTGAAGGCGGAAAAAACAGGAACATGACGCACGTTGCATGCTTTCCACGACCGCAGAGCATGACGACATAGCAAAGAATTGGAATGACCCACCCAATACAGAGCAACCACTATAAAGGATCCGTCTAAGTGACTACCTTTCTATAAGAATGAGAAGGAAGCTCGCGTAGTGTAAGGCCAGCGCCGAGACCGAAGACACAGAGACCGACGGTTCCAGTTTGTGAATAGATCGTCCAGTCGTAGAGATCCCAGTCACGACGTATGTTCAGCTGGAGTAGTAGGTGCCGGCGAACCTCCGGAGAGATAGTAGAACGCGTCTGATATATTCGTCGAGAGAAATGATCCCCTCAACGATGAGAATTATAAAAAGGCAACACAGATTCAACGAACCGATGATAATGCCACAGATGAATGCCCTAAGATATGACGCCAATGATCGTTAGTATAGGTACGCGCTCGGTAGCCAGAACTAACGACTCGGATGAAACGGAAGAGGCCAAACTCACCGATTGATGATCCGCCTTGGCAGAATGACAAACATAGCGATTAGAGAGACTGTGGCAGCGAATCACGTCAAGATGATGCCTACGTGCCAACGGTGAAGTGACAAAACGTGGAAGGGGCGTACGACTTTTGTAGCCATCACTGTTCGCACCCGCAGACAACGTAAAAGGTAGCAATACCAATGTCCCACGAGAAACGCAACAAAATCAACCCAAAGGCGTCGATTGCAGGCCATATGTTGAGGAGAATCCGCCACAGGGATCGACTCTCTCGCCTACGTCCGCTGGGGCCACCGTCTCATTGGTGTCAACGACAGCAGGCTCGCTGGGTGATGCATTTCGTTTGTCGCTAGCGAGAAGATGTAACATCACAGGGAAAGGCAGCACCGTGAGTGCGAAAGCAGAGCCTGAACGTCAGTCTGAGGGAATGGGCTCCGAGTCAGGTCAACACAGCGACTTGGAGGACGCTTTATATCGTCAAAGAACTCAGAGACTGTAGCACATCCCAGTGTATGTTATCAATGGTCGGGATCATAAACAGAATTGTACGCGCCTGCCATGACCCTGGAGAGCCTGAGGAAAAATGAAACTTGGCAGCGTTCAAAGCCAGTAGAATACCGTGTCACCCGGCGGGAGGAGCGTTTATGCCAAGCACACCATATTCAGTGCCTTGTCAAGAAGCGTGCAGGACTGCAGTTGCCTTCTCCTGCACCGGGGTGGTGTGGCACCCAGTGCGTTGAGATCCGAGAGAGTATATAGGGCCGACGTGCAAGTATGTACGTGCAGCCGTCCGACATCAACGTTCCAGGGGACCAGCGGTGGATCCAGTCACATTCTACCTTATAAGCCGCATTTTATGATTCGTGTATTTAAGGGCGTGAAGTATTCTGGGTGAAGCAGTAAGTACCTTGGAACAGAAAAAGAAAATGGTGTAAGGTGGAGGGTGAGAGAGCAATGACACTGACTGCGCAATGAATTCGAAACGTGCCACATGATGAGAGTGCTCGGCAATCATTCTCGCTTATGATCTTATCAGATTATTCGGGGGCCCTGCTATATTTATAATTAGCTTTTTCATGCTGTTCCTGAAGGGCCGTTTCGGGCCCATCGGTCTTATCAGATAAGGCGGAACTGCTCCTCTGACCGCCGCACGGACAGTACTCCGTCTTTGAACTCGATACCTTTCGAAATTCGCTTTCACCGGGCTCGTTTGGTTGTTTCTATCTAAAGCCTGCGCCCAGCATTCAGCATGGAGCGCGTTGCTGATACATGTGGCACGGTCTGTCAGAGACATCGAAGAGTCTTCCTTTCCAGCGACTCGCACGATACTCGGGAAACAGATGATCACAACTCCGAGTCTGTATAGGTCTGTACCAGTGAGTAGTACGCCAGTACAGTACAGGTGACCAGACCGGGCAGAAGGTTTACTTTCTCTCTTTTTATATCTTCCGCAGCCTTGTTCCTTAATGATCTTTTCTTCTCCTTCATGCTCCTTCATGTCACCATCACCCTCGTGAACCCACTGGGTCCGTCGTGGTTTGCAAGCTTCTTTCTTCCATCTCGCTGCATGTTGCTCCGGTCCCGAGTCCAGGCGTGACCTCAAGGAGCTTACCTTGAGGGTCCAGGGTTGGTCTCTCGACGGTATAAAACACCTCCGCTCTGTAGCGGGAGCTCTTCCGAGGCTGTTGACTGCTTTTCCGCTCCCCTCACCTCACGGATAGGCTAGGCTCTGCTTGTTAGTTCAAAGTAATGCCTCTCCCTGCGGTGTTCAAGTTTCTTACGGGAGAAAAGCTCCCAGGACCTACTCAGAATCCTACCGACACCGAAGTGGTGTTAGAAAAGGTGGTCCCGACGGACGTAGGCGAGCGCCGCCGTGGTATTGAAAAGATCGAAGCGCTCTACCGCGTCTTCCCGCCTGGCAGCAGGGCTCTGTGGGCTCTCTATGCCAGCCTGTTCTTGTATGTCTATGTATACACGTTGGCGAGTTCGACGGTATATAGCTTTTATGCGTTTGCGGTGTCGGCATTCGGTGAGCATGCGGTATTATCGACAATCAATATTATGGTGTCGGTCATTAGTGGTGTTGGTTAGTTCGTGGTTCTTCCACCCCGAACTTGAGACGCGCTTGTTGATTGTGCTGACGTCGATTTTAGGTCAACCTTTCGCTGCCCAGCTTGCAGACACGACCTCCCGCCCCACTGCCTATGCGATCTCGCTCACTCTCTACGTTGTCGGTTTCATTGTTGTGGCGTCTGCCAACGGCGTTGCCGCCATCGCTGCTGGTCAGCCGACCTCCAGATGCCTCTGACGCTCGCCGAGACTAACTACGTGACCGTTCAGGTTACCTGCTTTACACCATCGGTAGTGTGGGATTAAGCATGGTCACTTCGCTTCTCGTCGCTGACATCAGTCCTCTTTCCTGGAGGTTCGTTATTCACACCAGTGTAGACTTGTTTGTTTATTTACCTTCACGCCGTACAGAGGCTTTATCACGGCACTTCCTTCTGCGCCTTATATCATTAACGCGTACATCTCGTAAGGAAACTACTTCACCCATATTAACCCAACTTGACACAAACGTTTTGGCTTGACCTATCATAGTGGTTTCATCACGGAGGATCTGGGAGCGGCTGGATGGTATGTTATTTGAACTCTGTTTATATATATATATGTGATTTAACACACTTTTCCTGGTAACTAGGCGCTGGGGCTATGGCATGTTCGCTGTATGTCCACAAGCGTTTTCGAACCCCCTAACCAATACAGTTTCGCGCTGATGCTTAACTTGTCCCTTTCAAACAGATCATGGTCCCAGTGGTCATGTCTCCTGCCCTTATCGTTCTCTTCTACGCTGACCTGAAAGCCAAACGCCTTAATGTCCTTGAAGGCCCCACGTCAGCGACCTCCTCCGGTCCCGCTGCAACTATTGAAAGCCGATCCCCGTTGCAAATTTTCATTAAGATTTGTTCCGCGATCGATGCGTTTGGTCTGATACTGCTGGGTTTCTCATGGACCCTGATTCTGCTCCCATTCACGCTGTCGGCGAGTGCGGGCAATGGATACAAGAACCGTGAGTGCCTTGTACTAAGGATCACCGAACGTCACATTGACGAATATCACTTTCACAGCTTCGCTCATTGCCATGTTCGTTGTCGGAGGCGTTTTGTTGATTGCGTTTGCGGCGTATGAATGGTTTTACGCCGCAAACCCGATTCTTCCGCGACGGATTCTTAACCGGTGAGTGTGTTGTTGTATCACTCTAGTCATCTGCCTTTTCTCTCAGTGGGAAACGAACGGCTCACGTTCAGCCCTGTTGCTCTCACTCTGTAGGGCTTTCATTTGTGGTGTGATCATCGGTCAGTTCATCACATGGTATATTCCTTTTGCATGGTGCTGACGGATGTGACGTTGCAATGAATCTAAAGACACTTTCTACTACCTCTCCGGAGATTTCGCCGGAACATACTACTCCAGTTGGACATATGTAGTCACAAATTGGAGCCTGTACGACTGGACCATCTTCTCGCAAACCGAAACCGTAGGACTCTGTCTCTTTGGTCTCGCTGCTGGTCTAGCGATGAGGTATACACATAGATACAAGGTGCGCAGCAGTTCTTTGCATTCTTAGCCATTCCTGCTGATGAAAGCCTTACTTGATGCGTGATATCCAGTGGTTACTCTGTCTCGGCTGGGTGATCCGTATCCTTTGTTACGTCGTTATGTACCATGCTCGTGGCGCCAATGCTACGTTCGTACCCCCTTTCTGCCACCGTCTCTTCGTAGGCTAATGCATATTTTTTACGCCCTGGCATTTTAGTTCCGTTGGCCTTGCTTGGACTCAAATTCTTAATGGCCTCGGCGGTGGTATCTCCGTTGTTTGTGTCCAAGTTATGGTGCAGGCCTCTGTGCCACATGAGGACATGGGTATCGTTATCTCGAACTTGGCACTTTGGACACAGTTGTTTGGTGCGATCTCAACCGCTGTCGGTGCGTACATGCTTCTCGTGTCAAAGTGGCGAAAGGTAAGGCTGACTGATGACGTTTTATACTTCTAGCTGGTTCTGTCTGGACGTGCGTGATGCTCTCTCGATTGCTTGACCTATCCGACATTCATTTTATGATTTCCTTCCAGCAACAACATGCCCAAGAACCTCGAGAAGTACCTAACCCCTCTAGGTGTAAACGCCACAGAGATCGCGACGATCTATGGATCTATCACCATCGCAAGGTCCGAAACCGACGACGTGAGGGCTGGGGTCATCTCTGCCTACGATGATACTGTCAAGCCATTGATCATCGCCTCGCTCGCCACCTGTAAGTCTTCCATTTCGTACTTACACACGGCCCATTCTGATCACTACACCCTTAGCTTTCATTCCCCTCATCACTGCTCTTTTCACTACCAACTTCTACCTCGGCAACACTCAGAACGCCGTGGACGGTAAGCTGCACCCTATGTATCGTACGGGAGCCGAGGCTGTCCAACAGGAAGGTGGCAGTCAGAACGAAAAAGATTCTGTTCAGGAGAAGGTTCAAGAGCGGGAGTAGATATTCTTTATTCACGCCGATATTGCCTTGGTTTGGCCTTGGTTGATTTTTTGTGTTTGGTTTTTGTACTTATGTCGGGGATGATCTCGATATCCATTCCATTTCAGCGAGAGGGGGAGTTTCTATAGGCCATGTTCAGGGCTCTGTACTGATATGTGACTAGGTTTTATGTGTTGCTATGAGTTCCTGTTTTTTTCACCGGCGCCACCACGTGTCGTGCGACCTTCCTTGCCATCTCGCGTCTACTCTCGCGTACGTCCTGCACAACTGGGGTCTGAACGATTTCACAGTGAAAGGCGTCAAAGTGGCTTCGGACGTTACTGGTATAGCTCTGCTCATCTCTATCATCTCCACTTTGGTTTTGACATGTTCTTCTCAGTGCCGTCTCCCGAGCCGCTCAGCACTCTGCAGTGGAATAATAGTGCTATTCCAGGCTATTCCTCTCCCCACATTTTCAACCACCATCGCTCCGGACCACTAGGAAGGCGGCCGTCCCGAGCTCAGCTTTCTCTACACCGCCGGGCGTGCTAATCCTCGGCACGGCCCCCATCCGAAATACCCCGGGATAGGGACGCTGCGACCATGTGCGATCCCGGCACCGATACCATAACGAGGATTTTCGAAATTGATGTTCCAGGCTTGTCCGGCGGCCCGTGCAACAGGGCTTTTTGAAAAGGTTGTCCCAAGGTTGCAACGTCCTCCCCTCTACGTATCCGCTTAGTCAGCCGCTCCCTACCGCCTTCAGAAAGCTCTGACGACTGCATATGCCCAAGTCGCGTTCTCCTTGGGTAGCTCATCCTTCCCCGCCTCACTGAGTGTCATATACCACTCATGTAAGTACTATCCATTTAGTAGATACCTGCTATGTATTTATTTCGACCATCTGTCCGTCCAGTCCGTCTTCTATACCCTTGGAAAAAACAGCAGCTGATGAACGTATTCAAGGTGTCTCGCTAGTTGTGTACGCCTGCATGGTCTAGTGGTTTCGCTATAGGTTTGTTCTGTGCACGAACGTGGTTTTAGGTCGCGCGTTCAATTCTTGCCGCGGGCAACCAGCATTTTGGGTGTTTGGCGGCTTGGCGGGAACCCTCGCAGTGCCCCATGGACAACCTTGGTACAACCTTGGCCGGCAACATCGGATCAGGGTCCGTCCGAAAAACCCCGGAACAGTATCGTGTCTGGCCTGTGACAACGTGCCGCCCGGCCGACCCTGTTACAAGGCTTCCGCCCTCCGGCGGTGTAACAAGATGCCAAGCTTCCGAAACTTAACGGTGCCCAGGTTTTCGCCCCGACTCGGTGGCGCTTATTATTCACCGCAGTTCCATGTCAAATGATAGATGCGATTTCAGGTACACTAATCAGATAAGATCAGGGATTCATTCAAAGTCCCCGATCGCCTTTGACTTTGATTGGACAACTACTCCCCGAACCCATCCGTTATAGTTCCTTGCAATACAGCAAGGTACCCTATGCGTACCATTTCCAGTTTTCTTATGTCGCGATCTGTTTAGAGCCCTGACGAGAACAGCGACCGAACACATAATTCAGCCTTTAGGATCTTGCAGAAAGGTCCAAAGCTGCTGAAATTCGAATGTCGATAAAGGGCCAACAAACGGCCCCCCTCTACTGCCTGTTCGGAACTTCGAGCCAGCCTCCAGCTACATACTTCACCGCTTTCCCCAGTGTAAGAATGTATCTCTCTGGACCGCCGATCACATTCGCCGTATGGATCGCCCCATCTTCCCATCTCCCGACTTTGTCGCCCCTTGACCCTCCCGACTAACTAGTATAGCGCGTGGTCTCCATTGTCGTGGATCCAGGTCCCTCGCCGTCAAGCTTCTTCTTTTTCCCTCACCGCGTAATGCCCGGATCCGAAGTGAAATCAACAACTTTTCATATCGAAATGTGGTGTGGCGAGTGGATTTCTGTCACTCGTGGATAGTATAAAACGTCTTCGCTCTTCCGCATGATCTGGCCCAAGGCCGTCGACTAGTTCCCCGCTCGCCTCACCCTCGCACTCAGGCTCTGCTTTCCCTCCCATAGCGATGCCTCTTCCTGCGATTTTCAAGTCTCTCAAAGGCGGCAAGCTTGCCGTGCCGGATCAGGAGCCGCCCGTCGTCGACGAGAAGGCAGTCCCTGCAGACGTTGGCGAGCGCCGCCGTGGTATTGAAAAGATCGAAGCGCTCTACCGTGTCTTCCCCCCTGGCAGCAAGGCGCTCTGGGCCCTTTATGCCAGCTTGTTCTTCTATGTCTACGCGTATACGCTGGCGGGTTCGACCGTGTACAGTTTTTATGCTTTCGCGGTCTCAGCATTTGGGCAGCATGCGGTATTGTCGACAATCAATATCATGGTGTCAGTCATTAGCGGTGTCGGTGAGTTATTTCTTCCATTGCTATATCTCTCATGACTACTGTGGAAGATCTATGTGCTAAATTGTCTGATACCGGCCATAGGTCAACCTTTCGCGGCTCAGCTTGCTGATACCACCTCTCGTCCGACTGCCTATGCAATTTCGCTCACTCTTTACGTTATTGGTTTCATCATTGTGGCATCCGCCAACGGTGTGTCTGCCATTGCCGCTGGTGAGCATCCCCTGGAATGCAATAGCATTCTCGCCAGTGATGTCTGATCATTTTGGTACAGGTTATCTGCTCTATACCATCGGCGGGGTGGGATTGGACATGGTCACTAGTCTCCTTGTCGCTGACATTAGTCCCCTTGCTTGGAGGTGAGTTCCCCCTAACGGCTTGTGCGAATTTTTATTCATCCCGATTTGTACGCAGAGGCTTCATCACTGCACTTCCCTCTGCGCCGTACATTATCAACGCGTACATCTCGTAAGACAATTATCTCTTCAATCTCCCAATTTTGACTGTTGACTTACACTCTTCTGATTTACCTCTCACAGCGGTTTCATCACGGAAGATTTGGGAGAGGCCGGATGGTGCGTCTCTACCGCGACTGAACTGCGTCGTGGCCACATACTAATTCACTACTTTTAAACTCCAGGCGCTGGGGTTATGGCATGTTTGCTGTAAGTATACGGACTTTTTTCGAGCGTGCTCTCTTCGTCGTCTCCGATGATTGCTGTCATCGTTGTGCTCAACACTTATTCTTTCTAACAGATCATCGTCCCAGTTGTCATGTCTCCCGCCCTTATGGTCCTTTTCTACGCCGATATAAAAGCCAAACGACTCAACGTCCTCGAAGGCCCCTCAGCTGTTACCTCCGGTGCCGCTGCACACATCGAGGGCCGTTCACCCTTGAAGATCCTCCTCAAGATCTTCTCCGCGATTGACGCTTTCGGTCTGATATTATTGGGTTTTGCGTGGACGTTGCTTCTGCTCCCGTTTACGCTCTCGGCGAGTGCCAACAATGGCTACAACAATCGTGAGCAATTTCGATACTGCAAATTTCTAGACTGCAATGTTGACTAGAACGATATTCGTAGCCTCTCTGATTGCCATGTTCGTTGTCGGCGGTGTCTTGCTCATTGCGTTCGCTATATATGAATGGTTCTTTGCTGCGAACCCCATCCTGCCAAGGCGAATCCTTAACCGGTCAGTACAGTTTTACCCCTTCCAACTCAGTCATGATTGTCCTCTGAGCAAGAGACTTACAATCACCATCATTTGTCTCACTCCACAGAGCATTCATTTGTGGCGTGATCATCGGTGAGTTGATCATATGTTGTATCCCCATTTCATGGTACTGATGGAGTTATTCACAATCAATCAGACACATTCTACTACCTCTCCGGAGACTTTGCCGGCACATACTACTCCAGCTGGACGTATGTCGTCACCGACTGGAGCCTGTATGACTGGACTATCTTCTCGCAAACGGAGACCGTCGGCCTTTGTCTTTTCGGTCTTGCTGCTGGTCTGTTGATGAGGTGGACCCACCGTTACAAGGTACGTGACGGCGATACCATCGCTTGTTCTTGTCCTAGAGAACGCTGATGTCTCCGATTCCTTATGTCGTTCATAGTGGCTACTCTGCGTTGCTTGGGTCATTCGTATACTCTGCTACGTCGTCATGTACCACGCCCGTGGAGAGAACGCCACGTACGTCCCATCATCTCCTCGGCTTATGCTTTCCTTAGTACCCCAAATTCATGTCTTCGTTTGCAACTCCACCTTTCAGTGCTGCCGGTCTCGCTTGGACACAAATCTTAAATGGTCTCGGCGGTGGTATGTCCGTAGTTTGTGTCCAGGTGATGGTGCAAGCCTCCGTGCCCCATGAGGATATGGGTATCGTTATCTCGAACTTGGCGCTTTGGACATACTTGTTCGGTGGGATCGCCACTGCTGTTGGTGAGTATTGCCTTCAACTATATCTATTTCTGAGAACAGTCACTGAACAATGGCGCTTCTATGATCCCAGCTGGTTCTGTTTGGACGTGAGTCGTGCTCCTCTAACCGTTACCTTTGCCAGATACTCATAGTAACATCTCCTTCCAGTAACAACATGCCCAAGAACCTCGAGAAATACCTTTCACCTCTTGGCGTCAACGCCACTGAGATCGCGACGATATACGGGTCTATCACCATCGCGAGGTCCGAGACCGACGACGTGAGGGCTGGAGTCATCTCCGCTTACGATGATACCGTCAAGCCACTGATCATCGCCTCACTCGCCACCTGTGAGTCTTCTATTGTTGGAGCTTATCATCCTACCACATGCTTACTCCTCTTCGTTAGCCTTTATTCCCCTTATCACCGCTCTCTGCACCACCAACTTCTACCTTGGCAACACTCAAAATGCCGTGGACGGCAAAGTACATCCAATGTACGGTAAAAACGAAGCCGTCGAATCAGACTCTCAGTCTCAGAGCGAGGGTCATGATGAAAAGCAGCCTGTGCCGGAGAGCTTGAGCAGGGATTAGAGGTTTCATTTTCGTTTGTGGTGATTATTAGTAGGGGTTGGTTGGTCGCTTCTTGGGCTTTGTTGTAGTTTTTATCTCCACTCCTTTTCTTATACATCTGTGCTTGTTCTTCGACTGCTCTTGAGTGAGATTCTGGTCAGCTATCTGCCCTCCGTCAAGACAAACTTGTTTGTACCATACGAGATCTGGTCTCCTTGGTTTCATCGCAACAATGCGTTCTTTGTATGTTCCTGCCAAGTTAAAGTCTTCCTGCGCCGCAGCAGCTCAGGCAGAGATAATAATGTGTATCCATCGCCGAGAACAAGACGTTTTGACGACTTGATGCACCCATGTAGTACTTACTGTGTTAGGGGCGCCACACCAACCTGTGCCACCCGTAAGTCGGAGTTCGTGAGGAACCGAGGCTCGGTAGCAATTGGATGGCTTCTGCGAATGATCGCAACGAGCCAGAGTGAACGAGGCCTTTGCATCGTTCGTTCACGACGAGCTACAGCAGCTCGCATAATAGTGGTCAACGACGACGGGCCAGGTCTTCTTCCCTCTTCTTTCGCTCCACAACCATCTCTGTCGCTCGCTATTTTCTTTCTGGTGGTTGTAAATATCGAGCCGGACTCGAGTGCACAGATTTTTGCTGCTCTTCATCTGAAAAGTTGAAGACCGTATCTTTATTCCATTCAGTAACGAGTAACTATCGTATAGTTGCTTAGGAAGAAGACCTTTGGCATTGGTGCGTCGCTAGATCTATGTATCTTGATGTGCTGGACTGACCCGCTACGCTTGGAACACTAGATCTATACCCCATCAACCCCACAAAGTTCCATCCGATGCCCCGTCGCTCACCACCAACAGCGCTTCGCCTGCACGAAGGCCCACTCCCTACACGGGGAAAGCCCAAATTTACACTCCCCTCCGTCCCGCGTCCGATCTTCCACGCACCCTCCATCGCCCCGCGCGGTCCAGCTCCCCGTGCGCGCCAGGCTTCCGTTTCATCCCACTCACCCAACTCTTCCATTAATTCCTTCGACCCATCGACCCTTTCGCAAGTTAGGGCGTCTTCGGACTACTTTCCCACCACCATAAGCCCATCATCTTCGCAGGCTTCGAGTCCCTCCGCGTCTATCGGTTCAAATCATGGACACCGACAGAAGATGGTGAGAGGACCTTGGGACAGTGCGAATTCAATTGTGGTGCCTTTCGATGTGGGTTCGGTGTTACCTCCTCCGAAGAGAGCAGCTGTTAGTCCGGGAGGCGGGTTGGGAGGCCGTTGATGTGCGCTAAGATCGCCAGCGCCACTGGTGATGGTGTAATGGACACGGATAAGGTTGGGTTTGCATTCGCTGATGAAACGTTCGTTGCCTTACGAGGTCTGCTACACATCGGACTAGAGCTCCCCGCAGTTTGATGTTGAGACATGACAGGACGTCGTACTAGCTTTTGGTTGGGTCTGTGTTTGCAAGTGCGTCCATGTACCCGTTTGTCGCCTGTATCTTACTCAGTTCCGTCCGACACTGCGATGGGAGTGGTTGTTTTACCACTGCGTCGATGAACATAATGATGCTACGCATTTTGTTCCGCTTTGCGATATTCTCACAAGGAACCACACGTTTCGTTGTACTTGGCTACTGCTACTTGCGTCAGCTTAACTTCTCTAATACATTTGCCGGCGCCTCCTGTCTCTTGAATTAACACAGTGACACACTGGAATGCGGCCGTTGGTACGAGAAGTCCGAAGCGATGCTTCTTACAGAGTGGGTCACTCTATTCTGTCCATTTCAGAGATATACGCCGATCTTGAGGTACTCTTTAAACAGGCAATCGGTATTGTTAGAGACTGTAAAGGAAAGCCACAGCCTATCAACTGACCGACAATGACGGCTTGATTATTTTTCGTTCCTTGGGAGCTTTCACATGGGGGGGGTGGGGGGTGGGTCATGGAGCTTTCCCAACCATACCAAGTCCCGACAGTCTAGTACTTGTCAGCGTCAGCCTTCGATAAGCTACAGTAAGCTCGTCATGGGAACATACATACACACGTATATATACACCCCTGCCTCTCGATCTCCTGGCATCGATTTTTTCCATTGTAAACGACGGCCATGGACCACCCCGTACTCGACTTCGTCCACACCACCGGCGGCTTCAGGATTCTCCTCACATTTTCCCTCCTCTTCTCTGCCTATACCATAGCTCGCTACTATCGCAGTCCTTGGCGCAAAGTCCCTCACGGCCCAAGAGGCTACCCTCTCATAGGTAACGCTCTAGAGTTGGGTGGATCGAAGTTGTGGTTGAAGTTGACTAAGTGGCGAGATGTCTATGGTACGTACGCCACGAACCTCACCCCCCAGTCACTTCTTTCGACAATAACATCGTCGCTTCAACTGTTTGTCACAACTCTGACTCTAAAACATGGACTGTAGGAGACCTTGTATACCTCAACGCTGCCGGAAAACCTGTCATAATCATCAACTCTGTCAAAGCAGCCGTGGATCTCCTCGACAGACGCGCTGCGAACACGTCAAACCGGCCGAAGAATATTGTAGCCTCGGAGCTGCTCACCGGAGGAATGTTCATGACGTTGCAGAATCTCACCGACGAGTGCGGATTTTCCACCCTTACGCTTCTGTCAACTGCGACGAATGCAAATATTGATGCGCTATCGCTCTTCTGTGTTACAGGTGGCGCCGCATGCGCAAAGCTTCGCACGAACACCTATCAAAGTCGAACGCCACAGCGTACCATGCCTCCCAAGTCACCGAGTCTGTCCTCCTCGCGCTTGGTGTTCTCGCAGAACCGAAGGAATGGGAAGCGCAGTATAGACGTGCCAGTGCTTCATTCACGATGAACCTGATGTACGGCGCCGCTGAGGATTCCAAGCAGTACAAGGCAGCTGGGGTCAGCATAGAAGGTGTAGGGATGCAAAACGCGAAAGACAAGAGGATAGAGCAGATCAATGATTTTGTGGCGAGACTTACGAGTGCACTTCTGCCTGGAGCGTTTTTGGTGGAATTTTTCTCGTGGATGAGATACTTCCCTTCTTGGTACGTTCTTTATTCTCCTGCCTTTATGCTCCGCTGAGGTGAGGACGTCAAGCTGACGTGATTGCTTCTACGGGAAAAGGATGGCCAAGTGGAAACGCGATGCGGAAGACTCGTTCAGGAATGATTCAGCGATGTTTGAGGGATTGATGGACGGGGTTCAGAAACGACTCGTAAGCTCATTTCGAGCCCTCTATTACCCACTTTATTTTGCTTCCGATACTGATGACACGTATGGATTGTTGCAGGCTAGAGGAGAAGAACCGACCAGCGTCATGGGTAAGATCTCGAGAGACTCTTCCCGGTACGATCTCTCGCTTCGGGAGAACGCTTGGCTGGCTGCTGGGATGTAGTGCGTTTGTTTTCCTTCTTTATGCGCACCATTTGATCCCCGGCGTGCAGTATTGATTCTCTTTGACGTGTGTTAGTTCCGCGGGTGCAGAGACCACAGCAGGAGTCATGACTTGGTGGACGCTCGCCATGCTTCTCTACCCCGACGTTCAAGCTCGTGCGCAAGCAGAACTTGACAGTGTCGTTGGTAGGGAACGCGTACCTACCTTTAAGGATTATGACAATCTGCCATATCTGAGAGCTATGGTCAAGGAGGTACGTTATAGCGCCATTCTCTTTTTCAAGTCCATACCACTTTTCTCAAAACCGGTGTGTTCGTCTTCTGCAACATTTTTTTAATGACAATGTCTTGCTCCTGTTAGGCTCTTCGTTGGCATACCGTCGATCCGCTCGGTATGCCGCACAGGGCGGCAAAGGAAGATTGGTACGAGGGATACTACATCCCCGCTGGGTCATTGATCATTGCGAATGTCTGGTTGTTGAATCAAGATATAAACACCTGGGGTGAGGATGCCTTGGAATTCAGGCCTGAAAGGTATCTACGAAACGACACGAAGACAGACAAGGGCCTCAGTGGAAGCGGAAGGGAGGAGAGTGATTTCACGTATGGATTTGGGAGAAGAGTTTGTGTAGGTCGACATGTTGCGAATGTGAGTCGCGTTAGATTCTCGTCTGGCATGTGAATGATACTGACGGTCATATGCAAACAGAATTCGCTGTTCATCGAGATGGCGATGATTTTGTGGGCGATGAAGCTTGAGAGGCCGGTGGACGAGAAAGGCGTACCTGTCCCGATTGACATCGACGGGTGCATTGAGGCTGGAGTCGTGGTGTACGTACTTCTCTTCATAAATCGTGACCTCTCGACGATGAGGAGCTATTCTTTCAAGAGCAGTCAACTGATTGGAACATTATCTATCTTAGCCATCCGGTACCATTCAAGATCAGGGCCACCCCTCGTTTCCCCGAAGCCGTCACCGTCCTGGAGCACGAGAAAGACGCCTCCAAGCTGTAATGTACTATTTCTGCTTGGATTTCTTTCTTGATGACTGTCGCTACACTTCGCCTCATGCTCGGGATGGTCCTCGACTTAAATGCAGTATAGACGCTTCCTATTATCAGACTGTAGGTTATGGCTTCGTTGCACCGAAGGCACCGGTGGCCGCGGATAGCAGAGGACAGACTAGTGACCTACATAGTGTGACATGTATTATAATTGATAGAAAACCCGTAACGATATAGATCTCACGGCCGTCATGAACTTGGGCATAATACGGTCTCCTCATTTCTTTTGCATCTGGCTTTTGGAAGTGGGTGCTATCGAGCGTGAGGACCGAGTACCTGGAACGCGGTAGCCCTCAAACGCCTTTGAGCCGGAACATCGACGCGTACGGTGGCGCCTGTCTGGTGTCCAGTGGTCGACTTCGATAAATCCACAACAACTTCGCATTCTGTGAAGATTTGGGCTGCACTCTTCCTTCTCTATTGGATGACTTCCCATGACCATTTGGGAAGTTGCATAGACCAAATACTCAACCAACGCTGTTAGCTTAGACGTTAAATGACATTAACGACTCCTGCGTACGAATCTGAGGGGGACTTCCTTCAACGAGAAGGCAGTTCCCGCGAGGGATGCCTGTTTCATCACCCTCTCCGTGTACTGCCCTCTAGTCTCTCCAGGCCCCAGCAAGGGCTCTACCTTCCAATCAAGCAGCAGAGATGCCAGGAAACTCAGCACCTCTGTCTGCGCGAATTTTCTCCCTGTAAACGGTCTATATCAGCTGGGTGCGAGATCGAGCTGATCTCGGTAAAGACAGATATACCAATGCAAGCACGATGGCCGAGGCCGAACAATGCGATATCCTGCTCCGGAACGCCAGCCCACCTCTCGGGGCGGAATGTATCCGGGTCCTCAAAAACGTGCGGGTTTCGTGCTGGAAATCAATGGGGCTCTATCGCTTGCAAAACGTTTATAGGGTACAAATACTCACAGAGACCTATAAGGTCGATGATGATCAAGGTGCCTTTGCTCACGAAAACCGTGCCGGGTTCGGGGCGTACAACATGGAGCACAAGATCCTCCGTTGCCCTACGAGGAACCATCATCGGCGACGCTGGCGAGCAGGAAGAATGTCAGAATACCGTTAAAGTCCCGGAGGATGATGGCAACTCACGGACAAGTCTGAGGGCTTCAAGGAAGCAGAAGAACGTGTACGCTAGCTTGCTGGGGTCAACATATTGCTGTATGTAGTGATGTATTTAGTAAAAATAGAAGAGGTACGGAAGCAGATGCAAACCGCACAGAGAGACCCAATTCACTCGTAGTCTGCGAAATTTCGGTGAAGACGGTCTGCTGGATGTCTGGATTTAGCGAAAGATACGCCAGCGTCGCCGTTATTCCGCTCGCCGTTGTCTCTGAGGATATGTGACATCAATGAGTGACGTTAGCGTAGGTAGTTCTGGATACGCACCATGCCCAGCAAAGACAAGAGCAAACATGTTCGAGAGCTGCAGAGGGACACTGTATCAGCCATGGCGAAGCATATAAAACGTAACACAAAAGCTACACACCACTTCTTGCTCGCTGAGGACGTACTTGTCGGCACTTGCCCAGGCCATGACAAGACGGTTGAGGATATCACCCGAGAGGTCTTGCTCATCAAGAGTCATCGCACCGGGGTCCTCCTCCTTCCTCCTTCTGAGCGTTGCCATGATGTAGGCCTCTACAGCAGACCACGCGCCCTTCACCTTGCGGATACTAGACAGTGTAGGTGAGGAATCGCACGCATTTGGTGAGAAGACACACAGACCTCTCAATGGGCAGATTATAAGCCCAGGCTGGAAGGAGAAGGTGGTGAATATACGTCTCGGAGACAGTGCGGAGTGCATTGCGAAATGCATGACGAGAGGAATCTTGAACAGCGCCTGGCTTTCCGACATCGATTCCGAAACCACAGCTACAAATGATCGTGATCGTGAACTATTTGACGTTCGATTGCAGTCGATCAGCGTTGTGGAAGAGAAAGAATGAGGATAGAAAGAACTTACGTCAAGAAGCATTATATTGGCCTTCGGGACATCGACTATGTCTTTCCCATCCCAGGCATCGCTCGTCACAAGTGCGGCGTAGGTCTCCCTGACCGCCCGCCAAACATCGTCATACCTAGGCGAAACCGGCTTGTCATAATCGCACGGTCCATAGATGCAATTGGAGACCGCACGCACATCTTTTGATTGAATGAAGGGGCGACGATGCGACGGTGGAGACGCCAGATGTCTCCATTCACAGAAGTGACGTTGTCTCCCCATTGACTTCGGATACAAGAGGGGTAAAATCCGTTAGCATTATCAGTCTCACGAGGGCGAGCATGCAGGATACGTACAGGGCGGAGGTCATCTCCCTCGGCTTCTCTAGAGACGCGCTCTTGGTATAGAGCAGCTGTTTCGCAACCTCGAAGGAGTTAGTGTAGATCGACGGAGACCCGACCACGATGGGCACGGTGGAAATAACGTCGTATGTGTGATTAAAGTACGCTGGGAGGGGTGCCGAACGTCGGGTAAGTCCTGGAATGTGACAGGCTCAACGTGAAAGAGCGCACGAACCAGTCTTCCGCCAGTGCCAGGGCCATTCATGGCCAGGGTTCCAAGATGTGCAGGGCAGTGTCGCGCCCAAAGGACTTAGAGGCGAGAAGAGGGACCTAATTCCGGGTATTCCGTTCACTTTCTGTATCAGCAAGACTGTATCAGTCTCGAGACCTTGGCAGCTCGATGAACACATACTCGAAGACCAGCCCGGTACTTGTAAAGACAGAGGGCAGAAATAAGCACGGCGATGGACACGGTGGTGAGCATTGAGCGACTTATGCAGAGAGTATATCGAGGTCTCGAAGTGGAGGGCACTTTCGCTCTGGGAGGCCTCCTCATTCAAGTTAGACGCGGTGTTGGCGCTTGCGTCGTGCGTTCGTTCTTCCGTCGCGGGAAACTTAGTTGAGATGGGAAACAGGAAGGCCTGCTTAGAACCGTAGCATTACGCCTTGCGTTCGATCAACCCAAAGAAGGATATACGGTCAACGACGAGAAGCCCGAAGAGTGCAGAGTGGTACTCTGAAGCAGGCACGCCCTACAGTGGGATGGACGCGACGCCTGAGAAGTCCGAGGCCTCGGGTAGCATCAAAAGCCGTGCGTATTTTGGATACGACTCTGGATCATACTGTATTATATCCATGATCTAGAGGGCCCAGATTAGGAGCGAATAGATATCGCCGACACCAGCGCCACGAAGATTCGTCGAGGTCGGAGAAGGAAGCGATGTTACAGTTGTTTGAACTTGTCTCCGTGGCATCCGAGTCCTGAGCGTCGGCGCTTGAATCCACACATCTCCGACGTGGCGTCTCGTACCGTACTCCCGGACTTTTTTTTTGTGACCTCACGCTTCGAGGCATATACTTATCCCCGCATTGCACGCGAGTTTGAAGCATATATTGTGGTTTTTGTCAGGCCAGTACTTAAATAACTTTTCTCGTCAGTATTCGGTCAGGTACGCGCCTCACGACTAAGTACTGACGATTTCATGGTAAACCCAGAGTCTCCCCGAGTGCTTATTCCACCTTCCACCCTCAGGTTTTCGTTCTCTTTCCCGAAGATGGTATTCTATAATCATCGCTTAATATTATGGCTCGTCCAATACGTCTGATATCTTACAGCGTTGCCGCGTGTACGACTGGAATATTCCAGATTTTCACTCTCCATTTCACTACGTCCTCAAAAAGCTCACGAGAACCTGCATGTACCTCTCTCTCTCCTCAAACTGTGCACTGTGACTGGATTTTTCGAAGGTGATCCATTTGACCTTGGGAATGTGGCGGAAGAAAGGCTCGCAGACGAAGTCTTGAGAGACATCGTAGCGTCCGTTGATGACGAGTGTAGGTACCCGGATTTCATGCAGTCGGTCGACGACGGACCAGGCCTTGAGCTCCCCGGAGAACCTAAGGAACTCGATGTGAGCTAACAGCATGATAGACAAAGCGGAGGAGCGTCACTTACATCGCCATGCTCACTGTCGGATCGCCGTTCTCCCCAAAGATCATCTCCAAAGAAGTCACGAATTCTTTTGGAAAGGGCTGGATTCTACACCCGTGGACTGCATGGAACTTATCCAGCGCGGCCCTATACCCCTGCGGATCCGCAAAACCCTTCATTAAGCCCTGCTGTACATCCTCGTCCATCCCCTTCATCAGCTGCATGTTCGATTGGTTCCACAGCGCCATATCCGGGTGTGCGCTTGCTAGCACGAGACGCCGCAGACCTGATGGCTGGCGACGAATGGCGAACTCGAGACCGAGCATGCCGCCCCATGAGTGGCCGATGATGTCAAAGGAGGTCAACTTGAAATAGGAGATGAGGTTTTCGAGTTCGTTGATGAAGAGGTCGATGTTCCAAAATGATGGGGGCTTGTCTCGGAGATGAGTGGAACGACCGCTGCCGAGTTGATCGAAGAGGATGACGGGGATGGAGTCGGTGGTGGTGATGTCGGTGATGGGAGTCATGTAGTCATGAGATAGACCTGGTCCGCCATGGAGAGTAATGAGAGGAGTGACGGTCTGAGGACGATTAGACGAGAGGTCGCCGAAGGCTTTGAACCATGTCTGGTGGGTCTCGCCGTCGACAACGAAAGGAATGGTTCCTTCTGTGACCTTCATTGAGGTGCTCGAGCTGCTGTCCATAGTTCTAAGGTCAGGTTGAGAGTTCGGAGTGATGCAGGAAAAAAGCGGCTGGTTATGAATGATCTCTCTACAGGTGTTTTTTCAAATAAAATGAAGTATTTGTCCATGCACTTCCGCTTCTGGTGCTGGCTGATGCCTACCAACGAGGTTTGGTACGGTCTGATGCGGCTGATACAGGAGTTAGAACCCTGTTGATGGCCTTGTCGAAGCTCATACACACCGCCCGACTTGGAGATAGGTATTCTAGCTCGTGCAGGGATCACTCCACACCTCGGTCGGAGATCGTCACATCGGCGTTCAAAATGCCTCATGCGAGATCGACGGGAGCGTTCAGAACATCTGCGACAGCTCTATCAGGGGTTGCCAAGTAAAACCAACAGCATATATTTCCAACCTTTCGATAACCACTGCATTCTTGGTCTAGCAATCATCGGACGGCATCGAAGTGCTTGATCGCCCTCTAGTAACCAGTGATCCAAATTGTTCATGGAAATCAAGAGTCCGAGCAGCGCATTCACCAACGGACGTGCATGCTCGTGCATGTTCGCTAGACCGAACACAACTTTCCGCCAATTCCCTACACCAGCGAGGGGCAGTACTGTACTTTTTCGCGCACAAGTTCGTGTCCCGTATCCCATGGTTGCCGCGAACGAACTTGTGCCACGGGACAGTCCCACCCCATTGACGTGCACTGAACTTGTAAATGGGACATACCAAAAATTGACGAAAAATTGACGAATATTTGAGAATATATTTTAGGGTCCTAAATTGACCTCAGGAAGGCCCCCAAGACACAATTTGGGCCAGATTTTGCTACTGGGTGAGCTCCCCCACCCAAATGCAGAGCATAAGTGGCTATTAAGCGGTCATGAAAGGTCGTATCCCTGAAAAAGCGTCCATGTTCACGAACATTGTCCCTTGTCCCGGTCTGCTTGCGAACCGGGACACGAACGGATTATGTCATCTCGGCAACGGCCGAGGGGCGGTGGCGTGAACTTGTGCGCGAAAAAGTACAGTACTCTCTCCGGGAACGTTGGCACCTCACAAAGGCGCCTACCTCTTCCGTAAGGCCCCATGAAATGAGACAATGCCCAGTGAGCGCAAAGATATCGCGCGGGCTCGTCAGGCGTATCCACAGTAGACTCACCAATAGTGTCCTCGAGACCTACTTAACTTGAACAAAGGCAATGACGTAGTAGAGCGATCCAGCCTGTTAAGCCTTGGAATGTTGTAGGGTAGGGGAAGGATGCAAGCTGGATGAAGTAAATCCGAGTCATCTTCGCAGCCGTAGTTCAGGATGAATGTTCGCAAAATGTTCGAGTCAAAAACGTCCAAGATGATCTCCGGCAATACCCGCCGGTTAGGGTTTGCCTTGCAAGACCTTGCGATCCTAACAAGCACAAACAACCACGATACGCAAGACACATTTCAGATATGACGAATATTTCGTTGACTTTAAATAAAATATACACAGAGAATTGACGAGGTCGAACTCAGGCCCGCCGCTCGGCTTACTTGTAATCCTATTCTGACCCCCTGGACCTATCCGGGGACGTGTATGGCCCTCACACGAACTCGTAGTCTCGGATACAGCAAATACTGCTGCCAGTGGTAGTTTCTACAAGAAGCCTGAGGCACGATTAGATACAAGTAGTTTAGAGGGATAGTAGACAATTTTAATATCTGCACTGTCCGAGATACAGCCCTTACTTTGCTGCAATAACTTTTTAACTCAAAGAGTTTGTACGGCATTCGATTTCACGGACTCCTCAAGCGTGATGAACCCGTCCCTCCCCAAAGCCTTCAACAGCTCAACACTACGTTCCCTGCTCTCTACCGTGCTCAGATCGCGAGGCTCATCCGGGATGTTTTCGGGCCATGTACGCTCAGGATATGCCTTGCGCAATGCATCGAGGACGTCGCTCCAGTTGAAAGGTTGTGAGTAGGCAAAGATCCGCTCGGCTTTGACAGTGGGGTTGATAAGAGCGGCGACGTGAAGGCGTGCGGAATCGCTGACGTCGACGAACCAGTCTATGCCAAATGAAGTCATCAGCCAGAGTCGACACAAAGATGATTGATCAAAGCTTACAAGGCGACATGCCATCCTTCTTTGCAGTTTCTACATCTCCCTTCAACAACGTCTGTATCCATCCCAGCGTTTCCGACTGCTGTTCCTTGTACAACGACGCTCCAAAGTTCACACTCGGCAACACCGTGCTGAACTCAAACCCGGGCTTCTCCTCCTCCATGAACTTCCAGCAAGCCTGTTCCGCCTCTGTCTTGCTGGCCGCATAGACGACCCATTTCCTCTCTTCCTCGTAGGGTCCGGGTGCCCATGCAAGCGCACTGACGACGGTGTTCCATGATTGAGGAGTGGTGGAAATGGGAGTATTAGGCTGAGGGAAGCCAGTGGTGATGGAAGATGAGGTGTAGACGACGCGTTTGACGGAAGGTGTGCGAGCGGCGGACTTGAGGACGTTAAGGGCACCGGCAATGACTTCGGGGATGACTTCGTTGGGGTCGGGCGAAAGGTACACATTGGAAGCCAGATGGGCCACACCGCTAACACCTGATAGATCCGTGAGGGTGGCGTCAGATATGTGTTCTGAAGCCGCGAGAGGAATGTAAAATCAAGTTCTGACCTTTCACTGCTTCATCAAATGCACCCTCGGCGTTCATCTTAGGAACGGCGAAGAGTTCGAATTTTCCAGGGCCGTATTTCTTGTCGAAAAGCTCCTGGACCCATTGCGCTCGAGAGACGTCGCGAACGGTTCCGCGGACTTTGTAGCCTGCGAGGAGGAACTGATCGGCGGTGTGAGAGCCCATGTAGCCGTTCACGCCAGTAACGAGAACAGTAGATCCTTGTGGGATGGCGAGAGCGGACATGTTTGCTGATGTGGTGGTTGCTATAAGCGGTGAGTGTGTTGGATGAGATATTTTGTTGCAGGAAGGTTGAAGCCGGAGAGGTTGATGAGACAAATTCAGCGAGTCTCGTACAATATTTATACTGCGAGCTTCATCGGAGTTGTGCAGCGTCAAAAGAAGCAATTGAGACTTTCAACTTTCTTAGTCCTTGTTTTACTAAGACGATCCCAGAGAAGGATTTCGGAATGCCGTACAAGACCAACGTAGAACGGATTGCCATGACACAGCGATTGAAGGAAGCAACGAAAGGTTATTCCTGAGGAGACGAGGAACGCGCTGACTGATTGATGAGCAAGCAAAGTCTAAGACAAAAGGATTGCTCAGCACAAGACGGGCACCGAGCTGGAAGTGTGGGGATATTCCAACACTGGCTCGGTCTGAGCATGATGTCGTGGGCCTCAAGGCTTGTATGTTGAGTGTGGGTCGATTTTACAGAGTGCAGACGAGTTGTAGCTGAGCAGCAGAAGGCCGAAGTTGTGGTCATCAAGATTGACGGATCGACAAGCTGCCCGACCTTTTGTTTGGCCGTGTTGAATTCAGAGGCTATCGCATTCCGACGCAATATTCAAATCCTCGCCACACGCAAGTCACTGCGTCAGTTCTACGTCGAGCCACACTGTTCGGGTGCGTTTGTAAGATTTATTTGAAGAATCATACACGTCTGTCTTTGACCACCAGAATATCGAGACTGATTTTCTACAAAGTCAATAGCCGGTCCACTGTGCGCAGCAATGCTGCCCATGACTCGTTAACATCTCTCTCCCGGCGCGCAACTGTGACTTGCCACACCGACGAGCTCTGCCTTCTTTGAGCTACCCCGTACATATGGAACGCGACAACAAACAGCAGGCCAAAGAACCAGCCGAAAGCTCGGACATGACACCACTAATTGGGCTCATCATCGAAGGCAGCACGCTCGAAGGTGGCGGCCAACTGCTCCGCAACACCGTCGCGCTCTCTTCTTTGCTTTGCAAACCCGTCACGATACAACATATTCGATATAACAGACGGCCGCCTGGGCTGAAGAATCAGCATGTCGCAGGTTTGAGGTTTCCCAACCATTCATTCACTGGTAGAGACGGTACGATAATACTGACGTTGGTTGGAATGGGCAGGTATACGCCTAGCTGCAGAGATTAGTGGAGCGAAACTAACAGGCGACAAGAATGGGTCTTCGACTATAACCTTCCATCCTGCTGCGACAGGACCACGCCTTCCCGGATTCTTCACCGCAGATCCTGGGACAGCAGGCTCGACGGCCCTTCTCCTCCAAATCGCCCTCCCATGTCTCCTCTTCCCACCTCCATCACCTCTATCTGTCAAGCCTACAAGCTCGACCGAGGACCCGCAGAGTCCTACTTTCTCATCGTTGACATCTTCGCTAACGCTTCGAGGTGGAACAAACGCTTCCAATGCACCTCAGATGGACTACACCGCCAATGTCTTCTTCCCCTTTCTCAAACGCCACTTTGGCCTCTCGCCCCGGCTTAAAATCGTCAAACGGGGGTATTACCCAAAAGGTGGCGGAGAGGTCCACGTCGAGATGGATCCAGTGGAGGGCCCGTTACCCGCAGTTCGATTATTGGACAGGGGCGAGATCATATCCGTGCAAGGACGGTATGTTCAATCACTCTCGGTCTACTGAGTCAAGCTGACGAGGACGTGGGCCCACAGAGCATACGTAGCCGGCCTTCCCGCCTCCCTCGCCTCCGAAATCGCCTCCTCTGCCCTCTCTACCTTAACCCAGTCCTCCCCCTCTCTGCATCTCGACCCCTCCCTAATCTCAATAACCCCCCTCCGCGAATCTCCCTCCCAAGCCCACGGTTCCGGTTCCGGCCTGATCCTCTGGGCCACAACGTCCACAGGCTGTCGTTTTGGGGCCTCATCACTCGGTGCGAAGGGGAAAGGGATGGACGTCGTGGGGAGAGAGGCAGCGGAGGAGTTGATCAGTGCGCTAGAGCCTAGGGTGGGCGGGGAGATGAGTTGTACGGATGAGTGGTTGCAGGATCAGGTTGTGTTGTTTATGGCGTTGGCGGAGGGGGAGTCTGTGGTGAGGACGGGAGAGTTGACGTTGCATACGAAGTGAGTTTTCTCTGTTGTTCGACATGGCTGCGTTGTGGATTCGTTGGCTTATGGATGTTTATAGGACGGCGATATGGGTCGTGGAACAGATGACGGATGCGAAGTTCACCATCGAAGAAGAGCCAAGTGGGACGGTCCTCATGCGTTGCAGAGGCATCGGCATGACCGCTTCGTCTCGTTCAGCTTCTCAGTCGCAATCGGCGTGACCTTCTCTACGGGTTTGCTACCACATACTGCATGCATACTGTACCTATCTACCATCGCAATAGTAGAGGATTTCACCACTCAAATGCTCACCCTTCAACAACGGACCCATCGACTCGACATCCTAAAGAAGAGAATAAATAATTCGCAAGGAAAGTATGATGCACATAAGTTTCCGAAACGCTGTATGCATATGTAAAACTATATCCGTAACAGTGAGGCTCCGAGCTCGTAGGTAAACAAAACACGATCGAGTAAAGAGGACGCGACGAAAAATGATAAAGACAGACTGAATTACTATAAAATTGAAGATGTCCGTCCGGTGGCGCTCTGGCCCGTCGATATAGGGAGGCGGAAGAGAGTGGGACGGGCAGGACGATAAAGTACATGGTTGGTGGGTAGGCGATGAAGGCGGGGAACTCAGCGACGGGGTCTACGCCCTGTACTTGACGGAGACAGGCAGGTAGAGAGATGAGGAGAAGATGTGCAGGTGGAGGAGCTGTGAAAGGAGACAACGGTCGACGGTGATCATGGTAGTGGTTAGGAGGTGGAGATGAAGGTGTCGTGCGAGACGGGAAAGCTCATAGGAGGCCTGGTCGGTAAGAAGACGTAGAGTACGTGGGAGTCCTTCACTGTCTGTTCCAAGACAGGAGGCTCATGTCTCCGAGACGTCTGAAGATGCAAGACATACGTGGTCAATGGTGTGCACCATGAGGATGAAAAAAACTATAACTAACCTTGGTTTCAGGAGATGGCGGATGGTACCAAGGATAGCGAGCAAGACGAAGAGGGATGCAGCGGCGACGTATGCCCAACCCAAGAACGGGTTCTTCCCGCCAATCCACGAAACCGTAGAGATGACAATGGATTTCGTACCCGAATACGGCTTAACAGGGAAGTCTATAACGGCCGTAAAAGTAGCGCCACACGCAAGTGCGCCATCAGTACACTGCCATGTCCGAGAGCACCGGGGAAGGAAGGAGCCACGTACTCATATAGGCCACGATCTGGTACGTCCCCGACTGGAGGGTGTCAGCATCGTTCCGCGCCCAGAGCTTCGTGAACGTTGGTAGACCGGCCGTGCGCATCCAATTTTGGAAGTGTTCGTCGGATTTCAAGTCAGGAATGTTGGAATCGTTGTAGCCGTCGGGGAACCTGAGAGCCCAGTTCGGTGGGGGTGCGAGGTTGGAAATATCTCCCGAGGGCTTTGTGACGTATTTCTTTGACTCTCCTGGCCATGCGATACCGTTCTCGGAGAGGGTGTAGTTGGTAGTCGTGGTGGAGCTATCGGCGGGGTTGACGTTGGTGAGGTTGCTGAAAGTGTCTAGAGGCGTAGATTGCTTAGTTTGCAAATTGCAAAGAAGATAAAAGTAGAAGGCGTACCATTGAATACTGAGTTAGCGATCAATCCGCAAGGATAGATGGCCTTCGTGGACGTCCCATCGTTGATCTCAGCCACGGGCTTACAATTCCCACTCTGCAAATCCGACGCGCTCCTCTCATCGCCCTTCAACTGGTCTGCATCATAACTCTGTACGTATCGCCTGTGGTTCTGGTAGAAGTTCGTGAGCTTGTAGTACAGGAGCACGGTCGGCTTGATGTCGTATGGGACGTCGAACTGGATGATGCACTGCTGTTGCTTGCTGACGTCCGTCTGGGTCGTGTCATTGAAGAAGGCATATCTTGGTGCGGAGCTAGGCTGCTGATCGGATTCCGAGGCACTGAGGCGATAGTTGTATTTAGGGACGGTGACGGCGTGGTTCGTGATGGCGTCCTGGAGATCTGTGGGACTTCCGCCAACGGTATCACACTGTGTGTAGTCGATAGTAATTTCTGTAACCTGAAAGCGTTGTACAACGTCAAGGATAAAGTCTGAGGTAGCAAGAGAATGCCAAGCGCACCAGACCACTGCCCCAGATGAGAAGGCCTCCTATAGGCGCGAAGAGGATACCAATGATGAAGAACGTCGGAAGGACAGTTCGTGGTGTGAGAATAGGCTGCCAGGCCTTCAGTCTCTGCTGCTTAAATGCAGTATCTATACGAGAAAGTCCGACCGTTCAGTAGGCGGACGAGCGGGAAGTTACGGGCCACAGAGACTAGAATGGTAAGGGACGCACTTGCTGGTCTCCTCCAGCTACCCTTCTCCTTCTTAGGTTCAGAATCTGAACTTTGCTCAGACTTATTACTCTTCTTCCTGCCAAAAAGCGCCATGGTTCGTCTGAGTGAACTGAAAGGATGAAGGGAAGGTGAGGGTACGAGAGCAGGTGAGAGTTGAGGAGTGGGTGAGAGCTGTTGCCAGAGTTCGCCGAGCAGTGCCGCTCTTACACAGAATCTCCTTTACGTAACCGGCACAGGTCACCCTTTGCGCCACACCGTCTCTCCCGCGTTCACGCCACACATAAACGAACGGTCAGTCATCATCAAGAAAACAAGCGCTCCGTATCTAACAGGTCATCGTACAGTACATTCTCAATCTTCTCCTTCAGATGCTCTTGAATCCCAAAGCAGACGTCCACGTCCTCGCTTTCCCCTGAGCTTGCCGCACTCGAAATGGTGGGATTGGAAAGGTAAACTCTCAAATACCTATCTGTGACCCCCATGGTATAAAAGCACGCCGACTCTGGAACTCCAAAGCTCACATCTCTTCTGTTAATCCTGGTCGACACAGCGAGATTGCCATCAAAAGCTTTTGGCCAACGATAGGAGCTTAAAGACGAGACTTACGAAAGTTGCGAATTAACCGTCATCATTCCAGGGACCACTTCGAAAAACATCGAGTGGTCTGTATTGGAAGCCTCGAGCATGGCATGGCTGGCCACTGACATCCATCTTCTCAGATTCTCGGCTTTACGGCTTTCGGATATGGAGTTGTGAATGGTGAGGGCCAGACCGCAGAGGTTATTCGAGAGTTGGGCAGGCCACGGAGGACATTTGGCCTAAGGGTCGAAAATGAGATCTTAGAAGGAGAAGTTCCGAGGTAAAGGAGAAGCTCACGATGTATATCTCGTTTCCGGCAAGGTTTGCGTCCGCAAAGGGAACATTAAGGTTGCGATACTTTAGTCAAAGTGAAGTCATCGCGAGTGAGCTCGAGCACGATACTCGAGAGAGGGAGGCTCACACTAGCAGCATTCGTCAGCGTCTCTATCGGACTCTCTAATACCTTATTCAGCGCCATCACAATCCACGCCGTCAACACATCCTGCCTCGACAGTTTCACCCTGTCATCCGTACTGCCGCCCTTAGAATTGCCTTCCGGCGCCCGATTCCCCACAAGAAGTTCATTCGCCTTCCTCTGCATTTGCCTCAGCTTGTAGCCCGGAACACAAACGTCGACGCGGACCACGCCTCTGTTCATCTCGGCGTATCGTGAGCCTAGCTCTGCGACAGGGTATGTCCGCTTGAGATGTGGCATTTGGTCTAGATACTCCTTCATGTCTTCATCAGTCGGGGGAGGAAATTGAGGTTTGCTGAATAATGGTAGTGGGTAAGGAGCATCGAGACGGAGGTAAAAGTTGGAGATGGTGTGCATGAAACGGTGAAGGACAGCTGCGTCGCCTACAATCGAGCATTCCTTCAGCGTAGCCCATACATTGGAGGCAAAGGTGAGCAAACCGAGGGTATGATGCCAAGATACTCCAATTGCCGTCCGTCTCTCCGTCAACGTTAGTTTAAACCTCAATAGAGATGTGTCTCCGTTCACAACAGGAATACCTTGGGGTGTAGCGCTCAGGAAAGGAGACAGATCGTCTTGGACTACGGGCGTAGGATTGGGCATCAGTTCATTGAACTCTTTCTCTCCGAGTGTGACGACTTTGAAAGGGACAGGCTGATTTGTGAGCTCAATCTAAAAGTGCAAGATATAAAAGGAGTGTACGGGGTGTTCAAATCAGAATCAGCTAGAGCCCCTAGTATAATGCAGAATGTGGCCCACCGACCAGATGTCTTCATCTCGTCGTAGGCGTCCAGCGGCGTGCGGGTACAGCTGTAGAGATCTAGACACGGAGCGGGAGAAGTTCTCTGCATCGAGAATACGTTCGACGGTGTAAACATTCTTGATCTAAAGAAACGAAAGAACAGATCGAGTCAGTGTCTCATTCGATCCAACAGAACGTCACGGACCTAGCACTCACAAAAGTCAACCACAGATCATAACCTGGTAAAGGAACTGATATTTGGCTTTGAAGTATGGTCGGTAAGTATGGGTACAGGTATTTCATGGTGGACACTTTCTCATCGAGTAGCCATACGTACTGTATGTGTTGAATGTAGAGACTAGAGCGAAAGGACACTGATCAGTCCAAGATCGTCCATGCTTTGTCCATGCTCAGGAGATGTGGCCCTCGGTCATTCTACCACGCCACGCGAATGGGCCACACCCCCTCCTCCTCATTAATGCATCCCCTCTTGAGAGACAGGCAGTCGAATCTTAACCACTCAAACACCTCCTGGGATTCCACCCAAAAAAAAATCTCAGACTCGTAGGTTGTCAAGCCAAACTACATCTGTTCGTAGTGGATCTCTCACTCTTCCCTCAGTACTAAACCCCGACTCCACAAATCATGTTCCGCCTCAAAGGTTTCGACAGTTCTGACAAGAATGAAGTATCAATAACGTTAAAATCTGTATCTGAACGCATTACTAAGTAGTTAGCTACTAATATGCGTACCTTTGTCGCCGAGCCTCGAGATCAAGCAGAGTCCAAGAAAGTCCCCTTGTTGAAAGCCCTGTGCTGACTAACCGTCCCCACGGGGCTGGGCCAGTAATGCTGCAGATCGTGTCTAGCCGCGTTGGCATCATCCTGCGAGATAATCTTGGCCTCCGAAAGATCTTGTGCGAGCGTGTATAGCCAGAACCTGCATCCCTCTCCTACTGGAGAAAATACATAGTTGTGTCTCCTCTTGGCGATGATGAGATTGAGTATCTCCGCTACGGTCGTTCTCGTAGTCGTGGTGGCGGCCACGACATGAACAACATCATCGGTCATGGCACATATCAAGGTGTCGACGATGATCATCGCCGGCTCGCCTGGGGAATTTGGAACCGCGTCGATACGAACAGACTGATTCTCCTCGATCTTGAGGAAAATGGACCAGTGGTTGGTGGGCGTAAGACCTTCTTCACCAGCGTTTTCTTCGTTAAGATAGGAAGCGAAGGAGATCGTCAATACTGCAGCGTCCAGACTGGTTTTCTTGAGGCCCATGGTACCCCAGTTGTCAGAGTGGGTGATAGTAGAGTAGACGGTGTCGGAGAGAGACATGATGACTAGGAGGGTGCACAAAGGTCGAACATAGAGACTCGGAAGGTAAGCGATATCACGGGGCCGTGGTCATCAAGATTGACAGATCTCGACTGACCGATCTTTTATTTGGTCTTGTTGAATTCAGAGGCTATCGCCTTCCGACGCAATATCAAATCCACACGAAGTGACTGCAACAGTTCTACACTGTGCCACACTTCAGGTGCGTCTGTAATATTTATTCGAAGACTCATACGAGTATGTCTTTGGCCACCAGATTATCGAGGCTGATTTTCTACAAAGTCAATAGCCGGTCTACTGCGCACAGCAATGCTGCCCATGACTCGTTGCCTGCACACGGCGGGATGCCGAATGTGGAACACGGGGATTTTGACTGGTCGACAGGGAAAGAAAGTACTTTGTATAATCCATTTGTGTGTACTTCATCTTTATTCTGTGTCTACGACGTTCTGATTGTCTTGCAGATCGAGCACATGACTCCCTACCTCAAGAGCGGCTGGGTCTTTGTCAACACATCTAATCATGCAGATGCGGACGCTCGCAGTATTTTTGGGCCCCACGAAGTGAAACCCGATATCTCTCTCTATAGCCCCGATGCCATGCACGATCCAGGTCATCCTTACCAGGCAGCGAAGATGGAATCTTTCGGCGAATTCAAGGTGAACCCGAAAGATGAGCCTTTCTCCAAAGCTCCAGAATCGGATCAGATCGAGCACGACTCAGCTCAGGCTCGGCTCACACGCGGTCAACTCACGGTATATCACAACGCCATACAAGCCACTCAGCAGCGCACTCGCGTTTTCGCATTCTACATCCGCAGAGGATTATGTCGGCTGCTTTGCCACTCGCGCAGTGGTACCCAAGTCACGCCCTTATTCGACTGGACGACGACCGACGACCTTTACACTTTCTTTTGGCGCCTCAGCCATGCTGATCGCGCCCTTCGCGGATTCGATACCACCTTCGAGCTTGTGTCAGACTCGGACGTCGAGGCACCTCGTGCACGCAAGTTTCTCGGTCTTCGGAACAACGTCCCTCTCTTCAAAGTCCGCGTCACCGACAGCGACTACTTCTACGTCTCCCAGCCTTTCACTCGCACTCATACGTACCCCGTCGGCCGCGGTACGCGCTGCTTCGTCGCGTACGATCCCGTCAACAAACGTCGGGTCATATTGAAGGATACTTGGCGGTACGGAGAGTACCTTCCTGAGCACGAGGTCTACAAAGTGCTTCGAGAGAGGGAAGTTCCAAATATCCTCGATGTCGTCGCGTCGGGAGATGGTGGAGGTCATTTTCAGCGCTGTGGAGAGACTGAGACCCTCCGCACGCTTGTACACTATCGACTTGTTTTGAGTGAGGTTGGGAAAGCCCTGGTCAACTTTGGATCGACTCATGAGTACGTGACCGCGGTCCGGGACGCGTTGATATGTTTGTCTCTTTCTTTCATTCGCTTTGCATATGACGCTGATGCCATAGAGCTGCCTCAGCCCATCAGACAGCGTTTGAGAAGGGTGTACTCCACCGCGACATCTCGACTGGCAACATTATCATCGTCAACGGAGAAGGTCGTCTTATCGACTGGGAGTTCGCGAAAATATATGATTCGCCGCAACGAGCTAAGGAGCGCACGGTAAGTCGTGTTGATTGTTCTCTCTACTATCCGTTGTCTCAACATCGTGCAGGGTACACTGCAGTTCCTGTCGCTTGCCCTTCTCAGAGATCCGAACAAAGCTCATCACGTCACTGACGACATTGAATCCTTCCTATGGGTTCTTTTGTGGGTGGCAATCCGTCATGCGAGCAACTCCCTTACACCCGCAGAGCGTAGAGGCTGCCTGGCGCAATTCAACGTCTCTTCATCTCACTGGCGATTCAAACTGAGCTTGGTCCAAGGGGGTAGAGTCGCGATTGGAAGTAGGGTCGCTGGAATTCAGCTCGCCTCTGAACCATTAAAACATTGTCTAGGAACATTGGTAGATGAGCTTCATCACGCGATCATAAGGAGAGAGAACGGTGCGAAAGACCACTGGTCAACACACGATTGGGTCCTGGGTGTTTTGGACGAGGCTTTGAAAAATGAGGAGTGGAAGAGGGCTATCGACCCTCAGCTGGATAATGAGGTGGCGGGGGACCCTAACGGCAAACCCTACGCACAGAGGAGCTTAAGCGAGTTGCGTTCCAGCGAGGTTAAGAGTAGAAAAAGACGCAGGGGAAGCGAAATGGTCAAGGAGGATGAGCTGGGCCCGGGCGACGAAGGGAATGAGGATGTCGGAGAGGGTGAAGATATTGAGTCATGTAAGAGGTTGAAGGTGATGAAGCATGCGGGTCACTAATATGCAGAAGGTCAGACTGCTGTTGAGGATAATTGTATTATACCCTGTTGCTCGACCCAAAAGTCGTTCTGGAAGAGGGAGAGTCACTGTTTTGCAGGACGCCGAGAGAAGTAAACTTCAATTGACAGACTGTTTCGACTTATAAATGAAATGTTGGAGATAATGAGACAGGAAACAGGGACTGGGTCAACCCACCGTTCCCAGGACCAAGCTCTATGTTAACCGCCAGTTTATTTTCAGTCTGGCACTTCTTCTGCCTTCATCATGCTCAGCGGTCCATCGACTTCGTGAACGCCATCACAAATAGGCCACAGAGGTATTGCCTCTCCTCCCACTCACTCGTATCATAACTCCATCTCTCGGACGAACAGCCAGTTTAAAGGATTCAAGATTCACAAGTTCTCAGATCATTGTATGTCAAGTATCTAAAAGCAGACCAAGAAGAAAAAGACACGAGTATCAACGCGGGAGCACAGGAGACAACATCCAAACAAAGCTGGTAAACATCATGCATCATTGCCATGTACATCACGCAACCTCCGTTACATATCCCATACACTCATATGCATCCAAGACGCATAAGCTACCCATAAACCATCCTATGCGACTGTCGAAGGTACGCGCGTCGAATAAGTAGCACCCACACCGAATGTGCTTGGTCCGACATGAGCGTACGGCGCAAGACAAAAAATTCGCCGCATATGGCATACCATATAATCATGTATCATGACATACCCCTTCTGTCCCGAAAATTGTGAACCGGAAAACTATCGCTCTTCTGTCATTGCTATTGCATATCCCCATCCACTCTCGAGAGCGAAGTCGAAGTCGAAGCCGGCGTCGAATCTTGTCTCCTCAACGACCTCCTCGGTCTCGCCGCCACACCAGCACCATTAACTTTGCTCGCAGCAGCACCCGTGCTGGACGAACCAGCACCTGACGTAGACTTGAAGTTCGAGTTCGAATTCGCATGAGTCGCATGAGCACCGAAATTGATGTCCGCGAGACGAGGCAGACGTATCTTGAGGGATGTAGAGGACGACGAGGGAACGGCTGATATTGATGGAGTAGGTTTCGAGGGTGAGGAAATCGATGCAGATGTGTTCGTAGGAGCAGGTACAGGGGCCGAGGCGGATGTCGAAGCCGCAGCGGCAGCGCGTGCTGCTCTACCTTTAGATCCTGAGGCTGCCGCTTTCTTGGGGGTCAGAGGGGAAGTAGGTATAAGAGGCTCTTTCTCCTCCTTTTTCGTACGAGTTCTTGTAGGCTTCTTGACTGCTGAAGCCGGGGGAGGTGTATCGACGTCCATTGGCACGGGTTGTTGTGAGGTAGACGCCACAGGAGCGGTCTCGTCAGCCGAGTCATTGAGGTCCAGTGCGATGACCTTGAATAAAGGAGTATTTCGTCAGAGACACGATAGTGAGTATTACGGCGAACAAGTCTTACATATTTGACATCACGCTTTGAGGCTCGAGCGGGCTGCTTACGTTCCGGTGCAGCAGGCGCACTGGCAGACTCCTGTCCTTCTGCCTGAGCCTGAGCCACCGACTGGCGTTTAGTCTGGCGTTTCGCTCTCTGGTTGCGCATAGGCGGTATCACGACGGTGCACGGTTCGGACTTTACCACGATGGATGAGCCTGCAATTGGTGGGGCTGAAGCGGGCTCAGGATTGCTTGGTTCCGTGGCCTTGCGTGCTTGAGGCTTGGTGAGATTGACAGTGATACGTGAGCTATTTGAGTTGGTACGACGATTGATGATGGTGGGTCGTTGGGTACTGGTTTGAGGGCTGGTATTGGTAGCGTGGTTGAGCCCGTTCTGCGTGGGCTGAGTTGTGCTAGTGGAAGGTTGAGCAGGTCCGGGTTGTGACTCTGACGTGATTTTGGTCGCAGACATGTCCACCAACAGCTAGAATGAAGGATGAGTAAGTGTGAGAGATTGCATGTGTATGAGGGCGTACCAAAGCTAGACGCAAATCTTCGGTGTCCAAGGTGCTCACAGACGGGCGTGGGTGTGGTGTTTGAGAAGGCGCAGGGGTTTCGTCTTCGAGAGCACTGAGGGACGTCAAGGGAGAAGACGTGATGCTATCGAGGCCAGAGCGGCTAGAAACACATCTTCAGTCCCATTATCCTCGTGATGACTCTGAATGAAACTTACTATGCCATAGGGTTACGATCCTTATTGATCTTATGCCAGAAGTCCAGTACGACTGTACGTTCCGGAATGCGATAACGTCGACCATTGATGAATACCTCGTCAACAGGAACTTTGTCGTGTGTCGAAGTTGGTTCAATCGGCTCGCTGATCTCGATGTTCCCATTGTTGAGTTGTCCAGGTTTCGCGATATCGATCGGCGCAGCATTCTGTTTTGGTATTCGCGGCTTGTGTCGCTATAAATGGCGTCAATCAAAAGCGGAGACACAGAGATGTGGGCAAGAAAGACCCACGAAGGCGTGTTCTGCGTGATTGGGGCACATCCATTTCGTATCCAACGGAGGCATGGTCAACAACGGAGGGTCGACACAATCGAGATGCCAATGAAGAGAGCAGTAGTCGCAGGAGACGATGCTCTTCCACTGCTCGGAGACCGAAGGCTGAGTGGAAGCCCGTCGAGGACGCTTGGATACGGGAGCGGTAACAGCCATTCCATCTGGAAGTGCAGAAAATCCACAACGGAAGCAGAGAACGGGGGCACCATTGCGGTCCTTTGTACGATAGGGATCACGATCTTCCAGCTGACCATGTCGACTAGAAGAAGACAAGGAACAGAGCGTTATCAACGCGCAATACTATGGATTGTGGTGATAGAGTTGCTTACTTGAGACGTGGAGGCTTGATGAGCGTCGTGTCCACGTAACCGCCCCGTGTGCTCGCAGCGACTGATTTGGGAGATTCTGAGCCTCTCGGCGAGGAAAAAAGCTATGGACAATAACTCACCTCCTTTGAAGAACGTGCGGATATCATCGGGGAGTTGGAACTCTGTCGGGGTGCTATTTAGAACGTGTTGGACCAAAGGAGCCATGAAGGAATTCAGCGGCGGTTTTGGTGGCGGATGCTGCGACGAGAGCAGTCAGGACAGACGAAATCGACGGTATCAAGCTGTCGTTCTCACCTGGCGAAGCTTGCAAGAAGGACAGTACCATCGATTTTCACCCTCTGGGACATCGGACACATCCATTGGTGGGTCGAGGCAGATGAGGTGATAAGCGCGAGGGCAGCCATCGCAGTAGACCAAAGAGCCCAGAGACCGACATGCAGAGCAGTGGTCCTCGTTACGCTTCAAGGCCAACCCATTATCACAACCTGAGCACTCTTGAAGCTGGGAGAATACTCACATGCGAAAAGGAAGGCTCCGACAACTGTTGCAACGTCACCGTCATCGGCTCCTCCTTGATCCTCACGGCCGCCTTTTCCTTCCCCTTCCCCTTGTCCTTCCTTTGAGGTCGTGCGCTTGAAGACGGAGGCATAGATATCTCCTCGACGAGGTTTGGGGAAGAGTTTGATCTTGAGAGAACGGGGCCGTCAGAGTCCTGCGCGAGGACGTGATCACCATCGGGAAGCTCCAAAGCAGCCACTCCGTCACCGCTGGCGACGGCAGTATCCGCACCATGGCCGACGGCGTTGAGACTGCGTGCAGACGCCCGCTGAGGACGTTGACCAGCTAGCCTGCTCATCGAGAAGCACGTCATGAGTCACGCAAGACGGATTTGAACGCACCGACAAGGGTTCCCCATGGAAAATTGTCGAAGATGACACAAACAGGCCCCAAAGAATGATGAGAGTCGCAAAGGCGTCGTCAGCGGTTGCACGACAGACAAAGCTCATGAAGGACAGAACGAGCATAACGCACCCTTTGTCTACCCTCGCACGCTTGCGTCTAGGGCCATCCACCTCCAAGTTAGCTTCGAGTATACCCGTACCAGTGACCGGTGCAGCCGCCATCCCAGCGTACGAAGTTCCTGGATCGTGCTGAGGAAGAAAAGACACGAGTGGAGCGTATTTCTTAGAGTCTCTTCTGGCAGCCGTTTGCTTCACAGAGGCCACTTGGGGTGGACCAGGCAAGATCTCTGTCGCCAGGCTCGGGTCGCCCGAATCCTGGCCAGCTCGTGGCTGCTGCAGAACTGGAGCACCTGCCAGCAGGTAAACGGGTACGGTACGAGAGCCGCCAGTCGCCAGAGATGTCATCGATCTGAGCAGACTTGATAAGTGCGAGTGTGAGAGCGCGTTTTGAGGAAAGCAAAGAGAACGCAAGAGGCGCTGCGCGGGCGCTGTGAAGGGGGTAAGGAGAGAACAGTGCCAAATCTAACTATGCGATTGGACGACAGTGGCTACCCCCGCCAGCCTTGCTCATCGTACTGCACATCATAGACTATTTCATATAGCTACACCGGACAACGCCCATGAATACGTATATACAATTATTTATACATTTTCCGTTCTAACTCTCGCTCTGCCTGAGGAAAACTGCCTGTTCGATGTCCGTTGCTCGCAACTCGCGTCTGCGAGCCGACATCCCAACCAGAGACACAGCCCTATATCCACATGCGTAGTATCAGCGTATTTCATACAGTGAAAGAAGGATGATACTCACTGAGTTTGATCAGCACTGCCGACCGAAGACAACCAGCGTCGTGCGGGAACCGGCTGAAGCTGAGACTCAAGAACGTGGGCTTTCCGCTGGAAGTAAGGTTACAGCGTGGAGCTCTGGCATAGAATAACCAGCATCATGGGTTCCCAAGGTGGATGACCTTTGTCGTCGGACGAACAAGGATTCTATATCCTGAAATTCAAGGAGACAGATGGGCACACAATGGACGCACGATGCCATTCTTGATAGTCAAACAGGATACACACAGGGTGTCGACAACTAGAACAAAGATGATACTGTCCCTGTCTTCAGCTTGTTCCGCCCTGACACGCACAGGCTATCTGCACTCACAGAAGTATCACGTCTCATCGTCTCCGCCACTCCACTACCACCTCCTTGGCCAACTCCTTGCCTCTGGCCATTACCTCCCCTAACGCCTTCACAGACCCATCTGGTCCAGCATTCATCTCTTCCACCTCTTTCAGATACTCGACCAGACTCAAAATTGCCTTCCGTCTCGTAATCAACAAATGTGGCATGAGTTTCCAGAACCCAACCGGAGCAGCGGGTTTAGGGCGGCTGTGCACGTTCGAGTCCTGAGGATAGGTCACGTATGGGTTGAGCGGCGGATATGGCGGTCGGAAGTAGGCTTCAAAGGTCGGGTCCGTGGACGAAAGAGGAGAGGATGGTAGGACGTTCGAGACTAGGATTCTGAAGGAGGCCCGAAGGCGTTTATATCTGGCGAAAGTGTTCGTCGGCCGACTGATTAATCCCGCAGAGCTTTGAGATAGAAGGAAAGCACTCACTGCCTGTAGTTACCTGCGCCATACGAGACGTTTGAGTATGATGGAAGAGGAATCAAAACACGAAGTACGAACTCAAAATCATTGCGTTGTGCCACTTCACACTGACCCAAGCTACCCCATAAGCGATTGCCCCAATCGCCAAAAGACTCTTCGACCATCCAAACCAGTCTTCTCCTGCCTCTGTTACCCTTCCGAGCTCGCCGACGACATCAAGCACCTTATTGACCCACTCCCATCTACAGATGCCCACTCGATCGTCACCCACCCGACGCATCCACCTCACTACTATACTCGTCAACCCAGCATATGAAAGGCCCATCCCGAGGCCGCCAAAAATAATCTTGTACTGTGAGATAGCTTCATCAAGTCGTGGATCTGCCAGGTAGCGTCCAGCAAAACGAGCGAAGGTATAAGCAGGGAGGTGCAAGAAGAACACAGGGCACGACAGGAGGAACCGAGGGTGCAGTAAAGTGATGCATAGTTGGCTGAGGAAGGTCGTAACACTCCGTATGAGAGAAGGAGACGTCGAAGTCCGCTGGGGGGAGATCCTCGGGAGAGATGAAGCCAGGGCAGAATGAGAGATATCAGTGTAATGGAGCAAGCCAGCGTACTGAAGGAGGGTCGACTTGGCCTCTATGGCTCGAGGCGTTGGCATTGTCATAGAGAAGATATTGACGAGTCTGAGGAATCCCATATTAGAGATACAGTTCGCTGGTCAGAGTCGTCAGGAATACATACGTCTGCGATATGTCGCGAGTGCGAACGAGGGGCAATTTCTGATTAGGCCATAAAATCTCTTCGGCGATCCGTGACATATGCAATGTATCCCTGATGCTGCAAATGAGTCAACTCAAACCAGCCGGCGAGATATAACGCGTACCAATCTGGTGCATTCACCGTCAGGCCAAATAATCGTCGCTCTAGTTCACTGTTCAGTCTTGCCACCGCTGCTCGAGAAACGTCTCTGACAGGAGAGCAGTATTCCTGGATGTATTCCTCTAAATTGATCGGTGCGCCGTACCTGACTCCACGCCTGAGTATGTCAAACGTACAGGCAAGTTGCAACACTCACTGCACAAGCATCTGTGGCCGAGGTTCGATTGTTCAATGAACTATCCGATGCGACGAATGCAACTTGACGTTCAAGCATGAGTTACTCACACGGCTCTGATAATGTGATTTGTCGGTATGCGTGATACCCACAGGTATAAAGGTCAACTGGGGCATGACCTTCCCATCCATTGAACCTTCTCGTTCCCGCAAAGCACAATATTCCAACGCGACTCTCGCAGCACCTTCCTTAACTTGCATGATCCTATGTTCAGTGTAGCTCGTCCCCTCAGGAAAGACTCCAATGACGCGTGATCCTGTGAGAGCGCTGAGTGATGAAGAGAAGACAGAAGTGTTGCCAGACACAGAGGCCGAAGATGAAGACCCGCTTGCTTCGGCACCAGTGTTGACATTGTTGGGATTGCGTTGGACGGGTATGGTTCCAGAAGAGGTCATGATGAAGCGAGAAACGACATTCTTGAACATCGAAGACTTGGCCCAGAAGGAGACCTGACGCCTATAGGGAATAGTCGCGGCTGGAATAAAGCTGATTAACCTTCGTAGAATACGCAATAGAAAGCAAGCATACCTAACGTAGCGACATCTATGATTTCGTTGGCATGATTCGAGCATCTGGTTGACGAAAGATGAGTGCATTCCGAATTGGCATGAGACCAGCGGCCAATTGGGTACTCACATGATCAAAGGGCCTCGTTGCGGTACATTGCTTTCTCCAAGTACACACACATCTGAGTAAAAGCTCAGAAGAGCCCAGTCTGATATTTGACGAAGACCATCATAAACCAGCATAGGTGGCCTCAAAGAACAAGTG
This sequence comes from Stereum hirsutum FP-91666 SS1, assembly GCF_000264905.1. Lineage (NCBI taxonomy): Eukaryota > Fungi > Basidiomycota > Agaricomycetes > Russulales > Stereaceae > Stereum > Stereum hirsutum. Next base: position 1,361,760 of record NW_006763145.1, read on the forward strand.
CTGGTGTGAAGGAGAGGAACGAGAACGAGAGCAACCGCCGAGCGTATCAGGATATGTTGTCGAAGATCTTATCTTATCTGATAGAAGACAGGTTGCGTAGGTCCTCGTAGGTCGCTTCAAATTCTATTCTATTCTGTTACCCGGATTGCGGCCCTATCCTCCTCACAAACTGTTCACCTCTTATCTTCTCGCAACTGTTTCGTTTCTTGCTCTCCGGTCATGGGCTCACTCATATCAAGTACTTCATGTTGTGTCCCTCTGCCTTCCCTGAGATATTGACAACTTATTCGAATGCACTATATCCAGGGGTTACAGCGGCGGAACAACCCCCTGCGGAGACCATGTCAATTGAGACCGTGCGTTCAGCGTTATATGGAGTGCTTGCTCAAGTAGAGGATGTGTGCGAAACTTTGTCTTTATTTTAGGTGCTGCTTCTGTGTATTGACATCCGTTTTGTGCAGTGTTGGTCTTCGGGATCCAGAGTACTGGCAAAATGTAGCGCTGGCTAGTCTGGCTCGCTGCGACCGTGCAAACATCGCCGTACAACAAGACCCCAGAGCTCTCCTACACGCCCGTAGGAGCATTCGTACGGAAATATCTGCACTTCAAGATGTGGTGCGCACCTTTGAGATGAAGCTGAACGCCCTCGCGACACCTACATCCGTTCTTCCTCCGGAGTTGCTCGGATTATGCTTTTCCTTCCTCGCAGAGATGGAGCCACCCGGACTGCGTTGTACACCGCATCACACTCTCTGCCCTCTTGGACATCCGGCGCGTCTCGGATGGATTCGCGTTACACATGTCTGCCGCCACTGGCGGTACGTGGCGCTGAATCAATCATCTTTATGGCAAAAACCAGTCTTCGACCTCGGGTTAGAATGCGCTTCCCTTATGCTCGAACGAGCAAAACGTACTCCTTTGCGCATTGATCATTTCTTTGCGGGTCGGGAAGATCTGGACGACTCCTACGAAGAAAGGATATATGATGCGGACATCATTGAGGACGCAATTTCCCAACATATTACCCACATCAAGACGTTCAGCCTACGCAACGTGACGCACAGCGAACATGCGGTGATATCATCCCTAATACAAGCTGCCCCCATCTTAAAGTCCATACAAATCAGTACGGGCTCTGGAGACGATCACTCTAGTTTCTCCTTCCCAGACAATCTCCTCAACTACGATGCGCCTTGTCTACAGCAGATCAACCTGACAGGAGTCGGGGGCAACTGGGGCTGCACACTCTCCCGCTTCCAGAGTCTCGTCAGCCTCGACATCATCCAAAGTCTTCGTGGGCTTACTCAATACGAAGGTCTACTCGACTGCCTCGAAGCAAACCCTGGGCTACGCACCGTCTCATTGCGAAACGTATTCCGAACCCCTGTCGGCCTACTAGGTTCATCCGTATCATCGACCCGGTCACGCATTCAGTTGCACAATCTCCAGAGCCTTACGATCCATCACTTCCACGAGAGCTTTTCGCAGTTTTTCCGTGTGCTCGACATGGCGGATACCACTGAAATAGACTTCATCGACGTATCTCCCTCTTCACCAACCAGCAATTGCCTCCCATTGTTTTCCGCCCTGTGCTCTCACTTTACACGCCGCCTCCCTTTTCGTCAGCTGGAACTCGACGTGGACAACAATGGCATTACCTTTTGTTCCGGAGGCGCACGACGAGAACTGGGAGAGATTGATGAACAGATTGTTTATTACGTCGCCCTTCCAGCATATCTATCCATCAATATAATTTGCGATACGACCGACCTACGTGTCCTCAAAGCTGCTCTTCACACACTTCCGTTCACCGATACACTCGAAACCCTTGTCGTCACCCACGAAGGGCCAACATCCGGGCTCTGGGCGTCAGATTTCTACTCACGCTACCACCACATACAATACTTTCGTTTCGAGGACGAAGAGGGACTCGTGGAGCTTGCACGAACCTCAGTCGTTGACGGAACAGAAGTTGGTGTGGAATTCTTTCCTCGCTTGACGCACCTAGAAGTGCGTTTGATGGACTTGACGAAGCCCTCTCCCAACCTTGAAAGGGGTACAATGACGCGTTTCGCCCTCTTGGTAAAGATGGTACATAGACGGAAGGAGTTAGGGTCACCCATTAAAACACTTCGTCTCAAGGGATGTAGGGTGCCGGATTCTGGAATTCAGGAGCTTGATGAAGTCGTCGAGTGGGCATACCCCGAGTCGGACGAAGATGAGCCTGACTGGGAGGAATTGGATGATCAGGGACTTACGTAGGCAAACCCGCACTTCTTTTCTTTATCCTTCAAATATTTTAGTGGCTTAAGCGACGTGTGCGATGCTATACAGTGTAGGCCCACTCCTTGATCCGCCACTTTGAATCAATTTGTTTTCTCGCTCCCCTTCCCATATTCGTTCAAATGGCTAACCCTGAGGTTGATATCATCCATAAAGGATTTCAGAATAAAATACACACGGTGCCCAAGGTGAGTGTGCATTCTTGGGAGACCAAAAGGTGGTGTGGCACCCGAGCGCCACAAAATATGGGTCCTTGATCCAACGCCGCACTGCACGGTTCCCCCTCATAACAATAATGCATGCTCATTCATGTATTCAATATAGCCTTAAGTGTCCTGTATCTACAAGTTTAAAGAGTGTTCTTCAAGCTGGGGGAGCTGTAGGCGGCAGTTATGCAGTGGATCAAGGACCGGGGTTGGATCAAGGAGTGGGCCTACACTGTAGCGACTAGCGCTCTGTTTGTTAGATGTACCTTATGATGCCGACATGAAAGGTGTTTTTTTTGGATGGCGCGCGAGCCATCGCAATGTAACTTGCACGCAGAGTCATGTGCTAAGTTGCTGCCATGAGGACGCGTATACTACTTGCCCCCTTGGTGGTAAGAAGACAGTGTGTCACAAAGTAATATTCAAAAGACCCATATAGGGCAGGATTATGTGTAGTATAATAATGAAAACATCAAAATCGTCAAGTCATCACAATCAGCACCTCCCACCTAATCGAGCTCGTTCAGAGCCCTCGCAGCAAGCCGGAACAAGGCCTCCTCGAGGTCTCTAGCACTAAAAAAGCTCATCAGTCAGCGACACTCGTACCTGGCCCGTGGCTGGCAAAACGACGTACTCGATTGATTCGTCGCGCTTCGTGGTGGGGTTGGAGCTCGTAGTGTCGCTAGAACCGCTGCTTCCACCGAAAAGCCCACCGATGATATGTTCGCCATCCTGGATAATATCACCACCATCCGTCAGTCCCTTGAGGAGAGTGCTGATTGCAGAGCGTTCTTCCAAGTCCCGGGACCTAAAGGACGAAATAAAAGACGAGATGAGTACTTGGAGAATAACAAAGGCAACGAAGCCCGAACGACGTACGCCAGATAAGCCAGGGCATCAACCATATCACGTTTAGTGGCCGCGGCGCTGGTAGGAGCAGCGGAAGCAGAAGCCGTCACTGTCCCCGGAGTTGGAGGGTCGAAGAAGTTCTTGATCCTGTTAGCGATGCTGATACCTGTGTCTACGCCTCCAGCAACAGTGGCCGCAGTACCGAGGTGCTTGCTGGCGGAACGTGCTTCATAATCGTTCAAGTCTTGTTCGCGACGTTGGCTATCCGGATAAGCAATAAATAAAAGTAATACTGTGAAAAGGAAGGGATATTGCTTACGCGGTCGTCGCAGAGCTGGTTGCAGCTGAAGCAGCAGGAGCCGTCACTGTCGCAGGGGCCGGAGGGTCAAATAAGCTCTTGACGCCGTTGATAATGCCGATGCCTGAGTCCAAGGCTGCAGCACCATTGCCTACATTCCCCAGCAGGCCACTGAAAGAGCTCCCTCCACTACTGGAACCGGTCTTGGGAGTACTTGTCTTGGGCTTAGTAACAGCACGAGCGTTGTGATAGTTGAGTGGTCGTTCTCGACGTTGACTGTTTAAATGAGCAATCATGAGATGATATCTGAAACAGAGAAATACTACATACGCAGTTGTAGCAGAGCTGGTAGCGGCTGGAGCAGCAGATACGGTCTCTGTCGCAGAGTCTGATCCGCCGAAGAGGTTCTCGAATCCGTTGATGATGCCAGCGCCGGAGCCGAAGATTCCAGCGATATTACCAGCATTCTTAAACGCTTGACTCGCAGAGCTACCTCCACCACTGGAACTGGTCTTCGGTTTGGTCGCAGCACGGGCGTCGTTGTGGTTGAGTCCTTGTTCACGGCGTTGACTATTCGTATGAGCAATCAATGGGGGCCGATGCTGTCAAAGATAGAGAATTAACCCACGCGGTCGCAGTGTCCGTAGTAGAGTTCGAGGACGCGTCGGTAGCGGTGGTAGCAGAGGCGGCTGCAGAGGAGGCAGTTACGGTAACGGGAGCAGGGGAAGAGCCTGAGCCACATAGGATTCCGAGGTCGCAAGCTATGTTGCCAATTTGGCCAATATGACCGATGACTGATCCAACCTTATTTAAAGCGCTGCTACCGGAGCTGCTGGACTCGGAGCCACCAGTGCTTGGCTTCGTCGCAGGCTTAGATTTTGAGCCATTGATCGGGGCGGCAGAGGTGCTGGAGGCAACGAGAAGGAGGAGAAGTGCAGCAGAGCCGTGCATGATGTCTATGGAGGATTGGCGAAGGACGTGGAGGAAGGTGTTGAAGATAGACTAGAGTATTGAAGTTGAAGAGCGAAAGGAGAGTGTATCGTGAATGAACAAATATTAATGGCTAGAGAACGCAATGGATGAGCATGATCGTCGAAAAGATGAGTCTGGTAGAAGGGAGGGCTCACTATCCAGTACCAGAAGAAAATCGAATGAGCAGGTGCTGGGGATTCAAGGGCGTGTTGCACGACCTTTTATATCGGACGAACCAACCGCTAATTCGCTAGTAGACTGAAAAAAGGTCGTGCCATTCGTTTCGTCTTTTCTCGGTTCTGTATCCTTGATCCTGCACCACTCGTGCCGAGATGCGGGTATCTGCCGCCACACCCGAGCGTGATGGTGATACAAGCGAAACAACGGACTGGACATGTATTTCGGGTGGACTGGACATGTGTGTTGTGCCTTGTAACGAGAGCTAATGCCGTCGCGTACTTCACCAGTTATGATTTATTAGAGACCCTAGATATCCGTAAGAATGAACTGATTGATGATGATGCAAAAGGAAAGAAGAAGACCCGCGCACTAGTCAATATAGCCGTCTAACTTTTGGCCTCTCGGGATTCATGGCGACATACCCGTTTGTCCGTTCTCCTAGTTTTTGTGCATCTGTCATTCGAGGCGAAGCGATATCAAACGTTGGACCCGGAGAGCAACCATCCATGAAAACCCTCCTCCTGGAATTGGGATGTCAGCGTCAGCCGATATAAGCCGATCCAAATAGAGAAAAATGACGATACCAGGAGCCTACGAAGGCATTCTCTTGTCCCGTGATGTGAGGCTGAATCCCGAAACTGCATCACTCGACCGTTGGAAGATTTTCAATAAAGTTTAGAAGCAACGAAGTGATTGGTGACGAACAGGCATCCGAAACAGGGAGACCAATCACCAGTTACGCGGTCGACAATCTTTCGTTCGGGCTACATGAAAGACAACGTGAAATGCGCGTACCTGACCGCGAAGAGTATGAAGTGACATAAAGAATGGGTTCAAGATAGACTGTCGCAGGCATCGTCCGTACAATTCGATACAGTTCGGTGAGCCTTGGATGATGGTTCTATTTCGGACCTCAACAAGTCGAGGATCAGGCCGAATCAAGGTAGAACATCGCATTGATTTCTAGCAGAGGCATGCGGCATCTTGGAATATTTAGACCTTGACAGCAACAGCGGAGGGTGGCGTACTGGTACAGGAAGGATGAGGGCGATCCTAAGTTATTGATACCCATGACTGCGTAATCTGTCGCAGTGGCTTGAAACGATCCGCGTTTTGTGTTTATGATGCGAGCGGATGAGGATTGCTTACGAGCCCGTTTTTGAGGCTTCAAAAAATGGCCCCATAGCAAGTCGTCGAGGCAGAGCAGTGCTCCTTTCGATATCTGAAGTCGATGGTAAATTCTCGAGAAGAGCGAAAATAGAACACGAATTAGGTGCTAGTTCACCGGAGAGAAAGATACGACAGGAAACAGCGAGTCAGTTGAGTGCGAGTGCAAAGGAATACAAAGAAGGAAACTTTACCGATCAACCACCACCAATTGTGACGACAAACACCGAATGGTATCCAGACCTTGGTCCTCACTTTCGACGTTACACGTTTACAACGGCCATTCTTCAACAGTGCCCGATCGGGCCATTCCACGAAACCCACACGAGAAGATGCAAGGAACAGTAATCTTCATGATACGATAGTCCAAATCCTCGTGAACGACATTAGCCGGGGCCGCTAAGCTACATGATGCACGACAGGCCACGGGTAAAAAGCGTGAAAATACTTCTCTCATCCTTCCTCCTGGATCCGTCCTCCGCGAGTTTAAAACCCATCCAGAGCATCGCTCAGGTTCTACTCAGCGAGTTGTCTGAACTTGTCCTGGATCTCGGCATGGAGCGCATCGAGGTTCTTCTTTATAGACTCTTGGCCTTGTGATGGGGACTGCACGACACTGCATCAGCACAAGACACCACAATGACAACATTCGGATGAAAAAAAGGTAAAAACGAGACGCACCTCAAACTTCATCTGCGACAACTTGAACATCACATCGCTCGCCGACTCCTTAATCTTCGCAAACGTTATATCCCCCTGGGACACCGCCTTCTGTGCCGCCTCATGGAACCCGACGAAGTTCCTCAACATCGCGCTCGTCTTGTAGAACGGACAGTAACGATCATACTCGCTCATCCCGTTCTGCTGCAAAAAGTCGTCCTTCAGCATCCTCGCCACCTCCAGCGTGATCTTGTCGTTCTCGCCCAACGCGCTCTTCCCGACCAGCTGCACGATTTCGGCAAGATCGTCCTCCTTTTGCAGGATCTCCTTCGTCTTCGTGCGCAGGTCGACGAAGCCGGGTTCGGTGGCCTCGTAGTACGGTTCAAGGACTTTGGTGTACTTGGAGTAGGAGACGTTCCAGTTGACGGAGGGGAAATGTTTCCGTTGGGCGAGCTTCTTGTCGAGACCCCAGAAGACTTGCACGATACCGAGCGTGGAGGACGTGACAGGGTCGGAGAAGTCACCACCTGGAGGCGACACGCTATATATTGCTTTTCAATTAGTGATATGTGTGAATGAGACCAAGGTCAACTGTACGCACGCGCCGACGATGGAGACGGTACCCTGACGAACGGGATTACCCAGAGCGGTGACCTTACCCGCACGCTCGTAGAAACTGGCGAGCTTCGTACCCAAGTAGGCGGGGTAACCGGAATCAGCAGGCATCTCAGCCAGGCGACCGGAAATTTCACGAAGAGCCTCAGCCCAACGGGAGGTCGAGTCGGCCATCATGGAGACGTTGGAGCCTTGGTCACGGAAGTATTCGGCGAGGGTGATACCGGTGTAGATGGAGGCTTCACGAGCGGCGACGGGCATGTTGGAGGTGTTGGCGACGAGGGTGGTGCGTTTCATGATTGGCTCTTGACGGTCGCCGACTTCCATGGTGAGTTCGGGGAACTATCAAAGTGTTGTTGGTGAGTGTGGCCCAGGGGGTAGGAGGACAAAGGACGTTACCTCCATCAAGACTTCAGCCATCTCGTTTCCTCGCTCACCACATCCGACGTAGATAATGATGTCGCTGTTTGAGAACTTCGAAAGAGCTTGCGAGATGACGGTCTTTCCACAACCGAAAGCGCCAGGAATAGCAGTCGTTCCACCTTGGACACATCTGGCGAGCGTGTAAGACTCGTATAAGTGGTAGAAGTGTACGATGAGCTCACGGGAAGAGAGCATCGAGAATACGTTGGCCGGTGGTCAGGGGGTGATCTGCTGTGTGCTTTTCGGCCACAGGACGAGGTGCACGGACAGGCCAAAGCTGCATCATGGTGTGTTTCGTCGTCTTGCCTTCAAACTCGGTTTCCAAAACGATATCCTACAAGTACCATGATCCATAAGTAGGATTCCATACACTTCGTGTGGGGAAAAGGTGCCTACATCGACGTGGTAGCTGCCCTTCTCTGCGATATGTGTAATGGTGCCCATGGCGCGTGGTGACATCATGATCTTGTGAGCATCGACAAGGGAGTTCTCATATACGCGACCGAAGATATCTCCACCAGAGAGGTGGTCTCCGATCTTTAAATATGTAAGTAACAGTAAGTGGGGGGATGGAGGAGAAGTAGCGCACCTTCACGTCGGTAGGGGTGAAATCCCACTCGAGGGAGCGGTCAAGAGCTTCGGTGTTGATACCGCGGGGAATGTAGATAGACTTGGAAAGTTCTTGGATACCCTGTCAAGTCCACAGATAAGTGTAAGAATAACCACTTGTCTACAATATACGCTCCACATACACGAAGCGGTCTTTGAATACCATCGACAATGTTGCCCATCAAACCTGGTCGGAGGTTCAGCCTCAATAATTATGGTACAGAGTTACCTTTACTCACCAGGACCGAGCTCAACACTGAGAGGCTTTCCTGTCCTCAAGACAGGGTCGCCTACAGTAACGCCCGAAGTCTCCTCGTATACCTGGATAGTCGCCTTGTCCGCATCGATTCGAATGACCTCTGTCCACAGGGGTAACGCGTAAGCCAACCGATTTTACGCAGTGAGAGCTCTATTTGTGCACTCACCACCCACAAGCTCGTCGTGTCCCACCCGGACAAGCTCGTACATGGCCGAACCGGTCATGTTCTCTGCAATCACGACAGGACCCGATACACCAAAGACCTGACCGAACCTGCTCTCGCGGTCCTCATCAGCAATCTTTGGCAAGTTCCTCTTCGCATTTGGTAGAGCACCGGCCATCGTCCGTCGTCTGTTTTTGTGGTATTTAGAGGAAAAGCGGTGTGGATAGGTCGAGGTAATGAAGGACGAGGCAGGGATCCGAATGCGGACAGTACGTCAGCCAGGCCACCGGAGTGGGAATCTTGACATGGTTGGTGAGACGCGCAATTGAAGGTGACGCGTCCTTGTCGCGACTCGCATCCTTCTCGCTCTCCTCCACACACCTTACTCACACACAGCTTACCACTGAGAAATAATGCCTCCAAAAGCGTACGTTTGTTCGCTGCTCGAGGACCTTTTATTATGCTGACTTTGACTATAGCGATTGGGAGAAATGTATGTGGCGTGAACGTTCGCGAAGTGTGGAGACTTGGGCTAACCTACGTTGCGGTGGATAGACGAGAAGAAAGCAGACGAGAAGGAGGAAGACAAGATCGTTCGTGCGTAACGGTTTACTTATAACTATGCTACGCTGTTCTTATGTTGTCATATAGCTCTGGATGACAGTGACATTCAAATCCTGAAGACATATGTACGCCGACTCCGTACCATTACTCCGACTTCAGTGCTTACACTATCCCTAGGGTCAAGGTCCATACGCTTCACAACTGAAGAAGCTCGAGTCAGATATCAAAGATGTGCAGAAGCGTATCAACGAGAAACTTGGTTCTTACCTTCTCCACTTATGTCTCTGTTCATTGCACTAATACCTGCACACAGGTGTTAAGGAATCCGACACCGGTCTCGCTTCACCTAACCTCTGGGATCTTCCCGTCGACCGTCAACGTATGAGCGAGGAACACCCCCTACAAGTCGCTCGCTGTACCAAGATCATTCCCGTCGATGAAACTGTAGCTGAGGTTGCTCGTTCGGTCAACCCTCTCGGAGCTGTGCAGGGACAGAAGGGTGCGGACGAGCAGACGAAATATGTTATCAATATCAAACAGATTGCGAAGTTCGTTGTGGGCCTCGGAGAGCGAGTGGCACCGACAGATATTGAAGAGGGTATGCGTGTTGGGTGAGTTTGCTTTTGCAAGTTATTTGTGGTGTGGCGTTGCTGACTGTGTGGCGTCGCCGTGATCAGTGTCGACCGGAACAAGTATCAGATTCAGATTCCTCTGCCTCCGAAGATTGACGCGTCTGTTACGCTCATGCAAGTCGAGGAGAAACCAGACGTGACTTACTCCGACGTCGGTGGATGCAAGGAGCAGATCGAGAAGTTGCGGGAAGTCGTCGAAACACCATTACTCTCAGTATGTTCCCCCTCAGTTTCAGACAGGTGTTTTGTCATTGACTTCCATTAAATTATAGCCAGAACGTTTCGTCAACCTCGGTATCGACCCTCCTAAGGGTGTTCTCCTTTTCGGCCCCCCAGGTACCGGCAAAACCCTCTGCGCCCGCGCTGTAGCCAACCGAACAGATGCTACCTTCATCCGTGTCATTGGTTCCGAGCTTGTCCAGAAGTATGTCGGTGAGGGTGCGCGTATGGTCCGAGAGCTATTCGAGATGGCGAGGAGTAAGAAAGCGTGTATCATTTTCTTCGATGAGGTGGATGCCATTGGTGGAGCGCGGTTCGATGATGGGGCTGGAGGTGATAATGAAGTGCAGAGAACGATGTTGGAGCTGATTAATCAGTTGGACGGTTTCGATCCACGAGGAAATATCAAAGTATTGATGGCCACCAACAGGTCCGTCGGTCTTCTGCTTAGGTTGTGACGCCAGAAACTGACATTTTCCATTCCCCAGGCCGGATACTCTTGATCCTGCGCTCCTCCGTCCTGGACGTCTTGACCGCCGAGTCGAGTTCTCACTACCGGATAACGAGGGTCGCGCACATATTCTCCGTATTCACGCCCGCAGCATGAGCGTCGAGCGGGACATCCGTTTCGATCTCATTGCCCGCCTGTGCCCTAATACGACTGGTGCTGAGTTGCGGTCAGTAGCGACTGAGGTATGTTAATACTCTCCCATTCCCATATTCTTCGAAGTAGTCTCTGACCACGCGCTCCTTGACTCTATCCAGGCTGGTATGTTCGCCATTCGGGCACGGAGAAAGGTGGCGACGGAGCGTGACTTCTTGGATGCCGTCGAGAAGGTCGTCAGGCAAGGGACGAAGTTCTCCTCCACGTAAGTTCATCGGTCATTTCTGTGGTGTAGATTGTTGAAGCTGACTTTGCCTGTTTACAGACCCCTTTACCAAGTGTATAATTAGACCATCGATTTGTAGTATTTGCATGTTGTTCATTTATTTTGATACCGCTTCACGGACTCTTCGTGTGACTGTGAGCACCTGCGACACGCATATGAATGCTATGGCTCCTGTGAATCCTCCATGGTCGAGGCTTGGTGAGCCACTTGGGGGGCTAGTGTCCGGCGGGTTGTAGTGGCGACATGTTACAAGACTGTGCGGAGGACATTAGTTGCCACGCTGTTCCAACAGGAATATCTGTAAGCTCGGTGGCGCTCAAGTGATTCTGAGGTATTTGGAGAAGTCTATGGTTTCTTGTCTCGTCTTGAATTTCTCGCGTTGGACCTTGGAAGTGACTCGGAGGATGAAACCACGTTGTGGCGTGGCGTGTGGCGCCGGAGCAAGGAAGGGGATGAACCGTCCTGCGACAAGTCGTCGACATGCTCTCCGCCCACCGTCGACAATGCCCCATCTCTCTTCCTCGTAAGCTATCACAATCAACGCAGAGACATGTTAGAGCTCGCCATGGATTCATCCATAAACGCACCCCCGAACCCGCATCACCTGAGCTCGCCTCTCTCCTTGCGATCTATGCCCAACAACCACCCCGCCCTCTGACCCTCGGCACCCTTCTCTCCTTGGGCGATCCGCTCACTGAAGACTCTGTGCTCAAATCTGCGTCGTATGCACAGAGTGAGATTCCGAGAAGGTTGGCGACACGAATTAGGTCGTTGGAGGGGCTGCCGTTCATTGTGGGTACGAATCCGTATGTGGCGAGGATTATGGAGGGTTTCAGGAAGAGTTTTGAGGGCGTCGCTAGGTTCGGTGACCAAGGTGAGGACAAGGATGCGGAAGAGAAGGGTGAGATTGAGATTGAGGACGTTCGAAAGGCGAGGATGTTGGAGGAGAATGAGAGGTTCGCGGGTATGTTAGAGGGGCTTGTGAGGAATCACGCCAATGATATTCCGACAATTGCCAAAGGGTACGTTTATTCTCTTTACCTGATTCATGATGTACGCGGTGTTCTGATATATGTTACACGACTATGAAGCTTTCAGGAAAGTCAGAGGTACATGTCACCGGAGCGTATTTCCAGTTTCCTCGACGCTGCTATACGGAACCGTGTCGCCGTTCGACTTATAGCAGAGCAGCACATTGCCCTAACGCATGCGCTCAAGGCTCAATCACAAGGAGACAGCGAGTTCGCGGAGCATTATAGGAACCATATTGGGATTGTGAATATGAAGTGCTCGCCCGTCGAGATGATACGTATGGTGGGCTCGTTTGTGAGCGAGTTAAGCGAGGCAACGCTTGGTGCCAGTCCCTCTCTTGTCATTGACGGGCATACTGATGCCACCTTTGCGTGAGTGATTTTCTTCTGAGCGTCCTCTGTTGGTCGTGTTGTGTGGCACTAGCTCATGCAATATTGTACTACTGTGGCCCACAGCTACGTCCCCGTCCATCTCGAATACATCCTCACCGAGATCCTCAAAAACGCCTTCCGTGCCACCGTCGAACACCACATCAAGTCTAAGAGCCAATCTTCCCTCCCTCCAGTCCACATAACGATCTCTCCTCCACCACCACATCTCCCACCCTCTGTCCCCTCCTTCCTCTCCCTCCGTGTCCGGGACCAAGGCGGTGGCGTCCACCCATCCCATCTCCCACGCATATTCAGCTACTCATTCACGACGGCAAGCTCGGAAGGTGCGGCTCACGATGAGGATTTGGAAGGCGGGCCGTATGCAGCACAACATGTCGGTGGGAGCGCGGCTGTGGGTGGCCCAGGGAGTGGAGGACCGGGAGAGGTCAATTTGTTTGGAGAGATGACGAAGCAGGGGGTGCAGACGGGGTTGGGAACCATTGCGGGGCTTGGGTTTGGGTTGCCGATGAGTCGGTTGTACGCTAGGTTTGTGGATCTCTGCTCCTTCCCTTGCGCCTAGCCTAACTTGATCGGTCTACGACGGTAGGTATTTCGGAGGATCATTGGACTTGTATTCTATGCATGGATGGGGTGAGTGCCATTCTCCGCTTTCAGTTTTAACCGAGCATCTTTACTGACATCCTGTAATGATCTTCAGGTAGCGATGTGATCCTTAAACTTCGGTGTCTGGACACAGCACCATCTATGGAAATATAAATTTATATCATGCGTAATCCTCGCAGGAGTTTCGTCGAGCAAAAACCGCAGGTGCATAGTGCTGTTACTAGCTCCACGTGGATAGCCTTGGTAGTTCGCCATACAGTTTACAGCCAGCGCCAATGCGCGTACCTTGGGCTCTCCATCGCATGCTATCGCCGGTCAACAATATTCTGGGTCTGATCAGACCTCGAATCCCGAGCAGGAAGTCCCCCAGGATTGACGCTTCAGACTCATGGTAAACAGTTTGGACCTGGTTGCCTCCATCGCCTCCGCCTCAGGCCCTTGTTTCATGAACATGTCGTCTATTCTCACCAGGCGGGGACTACATACCATCTCAACTACGAGCACGATCTTACGGTTGCCCGTTGACTATGTGGCGTGGGCTATCTGGCGAACAGACCCCAATGTTTGCCGTTCTCGTTTCATGACCTCCTCTATGGCCTGGACTTACACTACGTCACATTGTGCACTCGACCATCATTGCAATGACACAGGTACTGGGTTGAAGCATAGTGTAATTCATCTCGGGCCGACGAGCGTCTTTGCGTTCCACTGTATAAAATGTTGCGAAGGTTGGGTCTCCTATCCCCAGCACTTGCTCACTTTCGACCTTCACCTGGTACTGGATAGTGAGTGCCCTCTTTCACCACAGATCTCTACGCCGTGCTCATATCTATCGACATTAGCCATCCGTATTTTGTTCATTCACGACTTGACGTCTTCGCACATTCACGACTTTGACTTCCACCAACACTATTGCCAGCCTATTTTTCACACCCTCGCCACCTCCATCTTTTCCTGAAAGTCACCATGATCCACGCATCCTCCATTTTGCTCGCTCTCCTGGTCGTTTCGTCTGCTTCTGCTGCTCCTCTACTGTAAGTTCTCCCTTCAGACCATTAAAGTCGAGTTTGGTTGTCTGAAAAAAATGTATCGTCCTATGTTCTTACAGGGCACGGGCGGAAGAGATCCTTGACAGTGCCTTTCAGTCATCTTTGGCTGCAGAAATTATGAACAGCTTCCCTACGAGCACCAGTGTCGATCCAAGCTCTGCGGCACCTTCGGAGCCAACATCTATCTCTGCGTTCTTCCCCCTGAGATCACCCATACCACATCATTCTCTCCTTCCTGAGCCAATCGTTGGTCGTGATTATGAACTTGACACTTTGACCGAGCTTAGGTATGTTTACAGCGTAATATCACTTCTCCCTGTTGCGCAGAAATACTGATTCCTGACATTGACAAGCAGTGCTAGGGTAGATGCTGAAGGCGCTGCCAGACGTGAATTGTTGGAGGCCCGTCGCCACCCGTATGTTTCACGGCCCTGTCGCTGTGAGATCATTTTTTTTTGACTTTATATTTCTCTGCAGCGCGCGGGACCTCGAGGCGAGGACTCCGAAAATCCCCATCTTCGAAGGACCTGGACCGGTGCTGTCTCCTACTTCGCTTTTACCCTTGTCGCTGGTCGAGCCAAGTGCGACCGTGACGGCCACTGCGTCCACAACCGATGATGATACAAGTAGCGCATTACCTACTTCTGTGCCTTTAGAGGACCCGTTGATTCTCGCTCCGACACCTTCGCCTTCAGTGCAGGCGGGATCTAGTCCGCTATCTCAGGCTCTGGCTTCTGCCAGAGTATTAGAGGGACGTGATGTGCTGGAGGTCCTACGTCACTAGTATGTCGTGGTCTTCTAACCCTCAAAGAATATCATATTCTAAACACACTTGTTCGTTTACAGCATCAGAGATCCCAAGAATCTATTGGGGACACCTTTTTCACCACAGGGTATCCCTCACTTGGGACCATTTCCCGCGACGATCGATGCATTTCCCACCAGCAGTATCGCTTCTCCCACTGCGACTTCGTCAGAGAAAACGGGGTTTGGAATCCGTCCACAGGCGACTACTAACAGCATCCCACCGAATCTTCCCGTAGATGATCTTCCCATAAATAAGATTCCCGTACTAGATGATTGAAAGAGGACAAACACGGATTTTGAGGTATGTGCTTTTCCATTGACTGGCATGGTCCTTGCCTGACGCTGGTCCCCTTGCCTCTTAGATTACAGGGAAGTCAGGGAGCTCTCGGTGCGCTCTGATTTGGTCTGAGTTTCTCAGGGTTTTGGGATGGAGACAATAGGGGTACTTGGGCGAGGCTCAAGGACATGCCTAGAATAGGTGGATTCTTTGGCGCTAGTGTGTGCAGTAGCGTTGGCAATTGAAAATTCATCCTTTCATTCCGAAAATCCGGTGAATCGACCGGCCAATGCGTCGGCTAGACCTGTTGCTTGTTCCATAAATATTTTTCTGAAAGTCTCAGAAAAGTGAACATTGGGCATCCATATGCAGACACCGCTGTGACACAGGTCGGCATCTGCCGACGTTCTTGACTTACCAGTTCGAACTGTTTTGGAACTACTTACTCTGTCCTTTGTCCCTCTTGGAAGATAAGACTCGTAGACCATCTAAGCGGCTGGCTCCAACCCACAATTTATAAGGCCAGACACTTTCGCTCCATACCCGTTTTCATTCGCCCTGGAGTACTACTGCGCCGCATAGCACTGCCGTCCTCAGGCCACCAAGTCAATGCTATGGGAGGTGATGAGTCTTTCTTTCTCCGTTTGAATGGCGTAGTGGACCCCCCGGCATATTTTCTGACCGAATCTCAAACGAAGCCACGCATAATTGCGCACTTCGTGATCTCTCATGGTGCGGAGACGCCCCTCACATATGCGTACCAAACCGAGCAGTTATAAAATATGACGCGAAAGCTTCGCAAATAACAGCGGATGCTGGGTATATTCTGTAGGGTGACGATGAAACCAAGAAAGCAGAAGACCTGAACAGAGACTGAGGACTTTCATCGTTTACGTTTCCGTGGGGCGCCAAGGCCCATTGCCTCTCTACAGTCTTTGCAGTACCACTTTGTCGATTTTGGGACCTCGGTGAGACCAACGCAGGCGAGATGAAACTACAAGAAAATCGACGGCGGGTAAGCTCTTTGCAAATAAAAGAAAGGAAAGAGGCCTACCCATTCGTATGGACATTCGTCGTTGTCGCAGCCGACCATCTGTAGGCACGCAATCCCGAACGTTTGAACATGAGCTTGTGGGCATAAATAAAAGTTCACACTTACGTCTCCATACGAAACCTGATTGCAATAACAATACGTCGGCTCGTTAGGGTCGACTGGGACAATGGCAGCGTTGTTCGCTTGCACGACGGCGGCTAGTGGTGGAACCTTCAACTTCAAGCGCGGAGCTGTGGTCCCAGCTGTGGGCAATGGCGTGACAGCTTTTTCTGGTTGTTCTACGCCTTTTTTCCTTCCCCTCCTTCTTTTGGAGACTGGGCGACTTCCTGGGGCAGGAATAGCGTCTTCTGTGACGCCGATTATGGTTCCGCCACCTTCGAGTTCGACTTGGGCAAGGGCAGCTCCAGAGAAAGGAAGAGGATTGTCGCTTTCGTCGCCCGGGAGGGGAGAGTACATAGTCTGGGCATTACGTTGCCAGCGAGGAACAGAGATTTCGGGGAGCAGGGCAGGATGGGTTCCAGGTCTAATACCGATTGAGAGAGAGGTTTCCTGTTCGAGGATTGCTTGGTCTAGGAGTCGGATATGTCGATCTGCCTATGGAACAGAGCTAAGATCAGTTAATCAACTTAGGAGGCGTACAGACGAGAGACCCACGGAATCATATGCTGCCTGCGCTAGGTTGACCTTCTCCTGCGAGGAGTGCATGGCTTCCTCAAGCAGGACACCCACGCTCGAGAGAATACTACGTGCAGAAGGTGGAGTTTTAGGACGTGGTGGTGCAGGATTTGGCGAATCCGAGATTGCCTTCAGCGAAGAAGCAGTTCGACCGAGTCGTGAGCGTTTGGTTGGTGATCGACTCCGAGAGCTGACGCGGCGAAGTTGGCGAGGTGGTGTCTTCGGTGTAGATGGCTCCTCTCTACTGTCCTCGTTAGCGTCAGCTTTGGTTTCGGTTTGGCCAGCTTCACTGGTTGTACCTGCACCCGTGGCGGTAGACGGTTCAGATGCAGGTTCTGGCAAGGGCTGCGGCGTCTCTATCATAATGGTTCTGAGTTTGATATATTCCTCCAGTCGAGGGATTATATCCGCAAGATATCCTGTCATTGTTAAGGAGCGATACATGATGTCTGTAGACATAAGGGTTACGAAGGATGAAAAGCGTACTAGCGCCTTGGCCGTCCAGCTCGCGCATGAGCGTGAATGTTCTATGCAAGGACAGAGGTAGTTGTTCGAGGACTTGCACGTTACAAATATAAGCTTTCTTGCACATAAATATAGTAGTCAAGAACTCGCACCTGGGTGAAATTCATCTCGCATACCCTCCCATATTTCCTGTTCCTTCGTCAGCTTCTCTTCCTCTTCCACATTCGGCTCTTGCGGTTGACCAACGTCCAGGGCGTTATCGGCCTTGGAGTGCTGCTCAAGATCTCCGGTGTATACGTCGCCTTCTTGTTCTGTTTTGTCAAGGTTCATTGGGCCCGCCTCTACAGCTTCCTCGATATCTGCCGGTGCCTCTTCTTGCTCGATGTCGGGTTCAGGCTCGGTCACCGGATCCATCTCGTCTTGGTCTGGAAATGAGCGAATAGCTGCCTGAGAACGTCGACGTCTACGACCCATAGTCTGGACGGTTTATGAGAGTGAAGGTTGAAAGAGACGCTGTCCAGTTAAAAAGGGGCCTCCAATTCGCAGTACATAAATCATTGTTACCCGTGGCTCAGCGCTTCTTTGTAAGTTGATTGAGCACGGCAAATGCCGACGCTAACAAAAGTATACCGTCATCGTTTCAAGTTGAAGTGCTACCTTTTCGACGTTGACTTTCTCAACATTTATCTCATCGTTCATCTTGTGATATACAGCCCCTTCAAATCCCCGCTCAGCGGCGTTCATGCACCGTGCACATCCATCTTTTACTTCAACTGCTCTGAGATGTAGTGCTCGATACCGTTAGACTCAGCCTGAGTTCACTTCGGTCCAGTGTACGAAACAAACTTGATGGTGATCACAATATGGTGCGCTTCCAATCACCATCATCCTCACTATCAGACAGTGGCGGTCTCTTTTCACCGCCTTCCCCTTGCCAATGAATCTGTCAGGGTCAATCACTAACACAGCCCTTGAATGACCTCTATATACTTGGAAACTCGTAGGTCAAGCAACCTACAGTCCTATTTCTCTTGATCACATCGCTCCTACCATGGCTTCAACCGATATCCCCGCAACGCAACGCTCATACCGTGCGACTGGCAAGGGAGAGCCTCGTAAAGCTATACAGCTAGTCAAGGACTTTCCTGTGACCACAGCACTAAAGGAGGGCGAGGTCCTCGTCAAGGTTCAGGCAGCTGCACTTAATCCCCTGTATGTTTGCCAGAGTCGTCTATAGTTCTCCACAATCTGACTCTCTCGTGAAACATAGCTTCTACAAGCTCCTGGATCTTCTTCCGAACTTCGTCCATAAGAGGCCATTGACGGCAGAGTATGACTTTGCTGGAGTCGTGGCCAATGCTAATGGTTCTACATGGTCCTGCGGTGATCAAATATTTGGTTGGATCACTCCTGGTATGTCGAAACTGACCCCTCCCCCCTTCCATGCCCAAATCAAACTTATGAACTACTTACCACAGGTCAGAACTCAAAGACGAAAGAGGGTGCTCTTTGCGAATACATCGTCGTACCCGCAGAGAATATCACCCTCCGCCCATCGAATATCACACCGACGCAGGCTTCTGGAATCTCGCTGACTGGCATGACAGCTTATCAAGCCATCTTCCAAGACGGCAAACTGAAGGGTATGAGCCATCTCACTCTAGCAGACCGATTCACGCATAGGTAACCTCACCATCTTACAGCCGGGCAAACTCTGTTTGTCAATGGTGGAAGTACCTCTGTCGGCGCTTTTGCCATCATATTCGCAAAATCCAGGGGAATCAAAGTGGTCGCTTCAGCATCTGGAAAGAACGAAGCTTTCGTCCGTAGGATGGGTGCGGATGAAGTGAGTTCCTGCCGTTTAATTCCTCGAATATTCGCTACAACCAGGCTTTTCTTTTTTTCTTTCCAGTTTATCGACTATACGAAACAACCGCTAGCAACATACCTCGGTGAGAACCCTCCGACCACACCCTACGACGTCATCCTCGAAGCTGTTGGCATGGCCGATAACTCCTTATATACCCACTGCGAGAAATACCTTGCACCAGAAGGCATCTATCTCTCCGTGAAGCCACAGCCTAACAAGTGGAGCGACGCATCGAAGTTGGGGAGGTTAGCCTTTGATGTCATTGTACCGGGTTGTTATGGAGGTGTCAATCGCAAGTTTGCGTACGTTTGCACAATTTTTTGAACCTGAGTGTGAGGTAGTAATTGATGTCATGTTGCAGTATGGTCGAGGTCAAGCACAAGAAAGAAGACCTGGACGAGATGGCCGCTATGTTGGAGAAGTGTATGCTCTCTCTTCGTCCGTCGTGGCGAGCAAAACTAATGTCATAACTTTGTTTTGTCAGCCGGAGTGAAACCACCTGTCGATTCCGTGTTTGCGTTCGAAGATGTGTTCGATGCATATGATCGGTTGATGACCGGTCGTGCCACGGGGAAAGTGGTCGTGAAGGTTGACTCGTCTGTGGAGTAGCAAGTAGCTTTCCTATATGTTGGCTGTGTTCGGTAGGTATCGACATCAGAATGATTCACAATGTCACAATAGACACGAATCTCTCAGAGATGTGTATATAAGTAATTGACTGATGCTCTGATCAGATCGATGTTGGTGGGGCGGACTGGAGCACGATTGAATCGGCTGCTCAGGACACGGCTAGTGTTGGATCACCATTCCACTTCTCTGCCTCTTTGGCGTTGTGAATATGGCTGCCGTCCTCGGTGCAGACACGATCCTCAATACACTGACATAACTGTACTCGGAACTCCCCTTTTCGTCTCCTCCTTTAGCTCTGTAGGGTGTGGTGTGTCGGTAATATGATCGTGTTATCTATTCCACTGACAATACCCATAACCTTCGGCGAGAAACGGCGGACAAGATACCGTTCAATAGAATGAAGAGAACATATTTCGAAACAAGGGATAGTCATCACTCACAGCCGCCTCGTATTCGCTGTTTGCATTCGCTGCCCAAAAAGCAATGTAAAGTAGATTCAACAACACATCGGGTCTATTAGGGCCTAGTTGAGGGAGTAGGAAGACTTGGCCGCATCATCTCGTATAAGAAGTTGGTTTCTTCCATGAACTTCGCAAATACCGCGCGCATAGCTGGAGTCAGGCTTGCTATATGACCACCCTCTCGAAAATAACGTGCGATGGCCTCCTGAGATGGCAGCCTCTGCTCTATTGCATCAGAGCATTGGGTTTTGTGTTGATGCTTCCAGGCGGACTGCTGACAGTCGGTGCTGCAATAAACGGCCTGAGGGTTTCACTGGTCAGAAGTTATTCGGATCACAAGCCGACGAAATACCCACAATCTTGCAACGAGTACATCTCTTCAGTGTCAAGGAATCGTCCTCAATCACCGTGCAACCAGGTCCTTCGCAGGACCTCCAAAGTGCACCGTTCCACGGGCCAATCTTGGCAGCGCGTTCAATTTCGCGTCCTGTACGAGAATCTTGCCCTGAAGCAATGTACTCATCGACGATGTCATTCCATCGCTTTTGTTGATCCTCGCAAATGACCTTGCTGAATTTCCGCGCGACTGGTCTGCAATATATGCTGTCAATGCTGGGCTTGTCCAACAATACTTGAAAGAAGAGACGTACTGGGGACAGAAGCCTGCCTTTCGCCAAACATATGCAAACGCTGGGTCCAGCACACCTCGAGAGCTCAATTCCTCTAGGACAGTTCGATTAGCCTCAGCTCTTCGTTGTATGTCGAGCTCTGCCGTGAGAGGTAGCACGACAGATGCATGATCCGCATCCACGCCCTCAGACTTCGCTAACATTTGCTGTACCATAAGGGCGGTCGCATCCATACGTTCCCGGGCCTGTCGATGAGGATTGTTGAGCTGAGCTTCGTAGTCGTGTTTGACGCGGTTCCGAATCGGGTCCCATTGTTCGAGAACAACCGCGTTTTTTGAGTGGCAGCACCGCTCGTACGTCTTGCCAGAACCGCAAACACAAAGGTACTTGAGCGGATAGGGCAGTAAGGTGGCGTGACAATCCCCTATGGTCTTGCCGGACCAACACGGGCAGATTCGAGGAGGGCGAGGGGAGTTACGGTTAATCTCGACGAGGGAGGAAATTCGACGTTCATCTGCTGAAGAGGCGAAATGGAAGTCGCGAGATGGTCGGGCGCCATGTTTTATGAGCAGTACGATATGATCCCAGCGCTGTGCGTTATAGGCTAATTGCAGGATGGACAGGTCATTGGCCGTTTTGTGGACGTCTGCATGTTGCTCGACGAGCATACGAACTATCCACCCCAGCCGTCTTAGCACGTTTTCTTTGGTCATTCGGACAGGTGTAAGCTCAGTCAACGATTTGACGATATCGATGAAAGGACCATTTTGATGCTCAGTGATATTTGCGATCTCTTTAGAGACAACCCACAGAGGAGTGGCGCCGTCTGTGGGATCTTCAAGATCAGGGGTGGCCCCGAAGTAAAGGAATTCTGCGACGGCTATGACATCGCCACTCGACACCATGTAATGCCACATATTCCCACCTACAAGCATAAAAGGTATATTGTAGCCATTTATGCAGTGATACCGCAGCAGAGAGCGAGAGGAGAGGAATGTAGTTCATACCTCCCAGGAAATGTGGTGGGTCATCGAGTTCTACGGCATCTGGAGACCAGGGACGTTGCCAGTTACGCATCTTCATGCGTACTTCGTGCCCTTCAGGAGTATAAGAAAATGATCCTTTTTGTGTGACGCTTATCGCCGTGCTGGTATCAGCCTTCAGCTTTTGGAGAAAACTCTGTGGCAGCAAAGGTTTACTGAGTTTGCTAGATTTGGCAGAGTTGGACGACATGGTAGCGAAGGGAGTGATGGCCGTATTGGAAAGAGTTCTCGTCGTTACATAATGCGAAAGTGCAGGACTGAGGAAGCGGCGATGGTCATGTTTCACACGCTCCGCACTCAACGACTACTCTGTGTAGGACAGTTAAGTGTACTAAAGCCAGTCTTCGAAAGAAGGAAACCGTAGCTCTGCGATGGTCTCTCAGTCAATCGGTCGTCAATGTATGTACACTGTTTCGAATACGAGCTGCGTTCTGTGGTATGGTCTCAGGTCTCGTCAACTCGGCTCTGCAGAAAAGGTCTTATGGATACGCAGGAGTGGAAGGTCAAAATGGGCCAAAGAACGGATCGTATATTGCTCATGATCCTCTGTAGCCTCGGTCGCCACGACCACCACGGAATCCGCCACCTCCTCTACCACGACCGCGATCACCTCCACCAAAACCTCTACCGCCCCCTCCAAAACCTCTACCACCACCACGATCACCACCTCTGCCTCCTCCGAACCCTCCGCGACCTCTTGGTGCACCCCGGCCACCACCAAATCCACCACGCGCGCCCCTTCCGCCTGGACCACCCCTACCAGCACCCCGCCCTCGTTCTAAAGTTCAGAAGAAAAGGAGTCAGTTGACACAGAGATAAGGAGAGCGGAATAAAGGTAATCGTACTCGCGACGCCTGTGAGAATGCGAGTGAGCAAGCACAAAACAAGAGAGTAAGATGGAATACACACCTCCCGCCACTTTCGGTTTGGGCAGAAACCGGTCTATTGGCAGTAGCTTATCCCCACCAATGTAGACCTTGTCGCCTTTTTTGAAGCTGTTGGCGACCATACCCTCGCCCATCTTCACGGAGAAGTAAACTTCATTTATTGGTCCTAGAATTTCATCGACCTTGCCAATGACAGATTTGTTTTGAAGATAGATGGGTGCATTGAAGTAGGGAACTTTGTCGGGCATGAGGGAGGAGCAGAGCATCTCGTCTTCTACGGCATGCATGAATGTACCCATTTCTATATAAGATCTCAAAGGTCAGCAAGAATGTTAGGATGAGAGATATGTATGCTGAAATTTACCAAGAACTGTATCTGGAGGGCCGAAGTCTCGAGGAGCACCCCCACGGCCTCCACGACCTGTGCAGAAAATTATATTCGAGTAGTCGCCACAATACTGAAGGCGAAAATACGCACCACCACCAAAGCCACCACCAAAGCCACCGCGTCCACCGCGTCCTCCTCGGCTCATTTTGTTTTGTGTGAGAAGGGAAAGGAAAGGAAGGAAGGAGAAGAGATAATTGCTACAGCAACTTAGATGAAGTCGTGGGTGTAATGAAGGTCGACGAATAGTGGACGAAAGCAAGCCCGATCCAAAGTTTGCGGTCGACGCACGTGACAAGGCGCGTCGCGCTGCATCCGGCTCCTTTTCACGCGCTTTCTGTTTCTTGTCTCAAAGTATGTCGAACTGTACGGCTTCCACATATCTCAACCACCACAATCTGACTGAATAGTCTCGACTTACTCTTGGTAGCGAATGGACAAAATACCCTGCCGAATCCAACCGTCCACCGAAATCCCACATACCGAAACGGTGGTTGTTGGAACAGATATCTGGGATGCTCTATCACCGCGGGATGACGAACGACGGATAGTCGTTGCAATCAGGCCATTGGAGGTGGGAGACAGAAAGAAGAAAGCAGTGAAGTCGATTTTATGCTGGGCAATATCCGATGATAGCAAGGTATTGTGTTTCTCGGGCATTTATGTTGCACTCTGACACTAGCCACTCAAGGCAGGCCTCGTCAAAATTCCTCCGGAGTGGGAAACGCTGCACCGTCATATTTTCTTTCGGGATGCTTCGCCTGTACATCCGATGAATACGCATCATGTCTCTCGATCTCGGACTCTCCCGCTTCAAGAGATATTCGTTCAGGCCCTGTCGGAGGATGCTTACCGTGCAGCTACCGAGGACGCCTCTGCCTTCGTGCAATCGCTATGTCGTGAGCAGAGAATTCTCCGACAAGGTTCCACCTTTACCATCGATGCTGCAGACATGCCTTCGCAATCTGTGGATCAGAGCAGAAGCACATTACAATATCGATTGACCATGTTAGAGCCCGTTCTCCAAGGGTACGCTGACAAAGACTCGACCAGAGTCGTCATCATACCTACTTCGGATGATACGCCTACGAAGAACGGCACCTCTTTCAATGGATCCTCTATAACCTCATCTAGCGACGATGTGGACGATGAAAATGATGACCTCGAAATTGATGAGAGCTTCTTGGCCAACTCGCTCAACTCACACATGCCAAACGGTGTGGAATATCACGACGCAGGGCCCTCCACTCCTGATGACAATCTTCATTCTTCTTTGATGTCGTCTTCATCTGGACACGAGTTCACTGCCCAACCATTGCCTGATGATCTCGTGGCGCCATTGGCGAGCGAGTTCACTGTGTTCGTTCGCACTTCGGATCTTCCTCGTGTTGGCATTCAAGACGGTGATTGGGTACGTTACAACACATGGAAGATTACCCAGTACTTACGCCTTTACTATCTCAGGCTTTGGCCCGTTCAAAATATTCTATCAAGTCACGACTTGTCCGTGTGAAGGCGCATGATGAGATGGTGAAGACGTCGTGGGTCTCTTACTCCTATCTTTATGGCCAGAATCTCATCATATCCATCTCAGTGGACATGCATATGCGTCACTCATTCTGCTGCGAAACGTATTCCACGAAATTTCAATCGAGGACGGCAAGCTTCATCTCCAAGCGTGTCCAGGGGGCTTACCGCCCTCTATTCCTATTGCTAAGACCGTGACTGTCGCTCGAGTGGCGTCCAGAGTTTCAACGAACCGTATATACCAGCAAGCGTTACTGCAGTCTTTGAAAGACTACTTCGACCGTAGCAAGCGTCTGATTTCACAAGGCGATCTTTTGGCCGTTCCTGTGGATATCGCATCCAAGTTGGGCACCACTGACGAGGAAGCAGGTGAAGTCTTGGTCAACGAGTGAGAACCGTTCTCCTCGCTGCCATAACTGCGCGTGCTAATAATGTTTTTAGACACTCTTTGAGTGCCTTTCGCAGTGACTCGCTCGAACACTTCGTCGTGACAAGTATCGACTCCAATACCTCGGGAGTACGTCACGATCGACCAGCAGGAGACGTCTATGTCGGCGAACTGGGCTCTTGGGTAGACCCTTCAATGACGCGGATGTTACAAACCGGCGTTGAGCACGTCCGAATTCCTCACTATTTTCCTACCGATATGCGTGAGTGTGCATTTCAATGCGCTGAAGTCAGGAAACATAACTCAATTTTTATAGAAGCATCATCGAGCAATGAACAGGATCGTGTCATCGTCAACCGAAAAGCGTTTGACCAGATTTATGCCCTGACTTCTGCGACATTTTCACCTCAAGCGTCGACGTATGATCTCCCTCTTTCCATACTGCTTAAAGGCCCTCGAGGGACTGGAAAGTTTACCACTGCTGCTCAAGTTGCACAAAGTCTTGGCATGCAAGTGTTCGAGGTGCGTTTCTTGGCCCTTGATGATCAATTGTGATCTGACGATGATAGAAAACTATAGATTAACTGCTACGATATCTTGGGCGTGAATGATACGAAAGCAGAGGGTTTCTTACGAGCTCGATTCGATCAAGCGACGTCTTGCGCTCCCTGTATCATCGTTATGCGACATCTTGACGCCTTTGCCCAATCTACTCAGGCGCCGGAACCTGGTAAAGGTAAATTATTTATTAGTAGCACAGGATAAAGGGCTGACACAGAATTCCTCTTAGAGCCACCCTTAGTCACCGCTTTAGAAGAGTTGTTCGCGGATTTATATGGTGCATGGCGGCTTTTTGGCTACCCTGTGCTAGTTTACGGCACAACCAGTGAGCCAGGACGGGTGCCACCGCCAATATCCGCCTGTTTCAAGCATGAAGTAGAGTTTGAGGTCAGTTTCCTTTGCTTCAGTCATAAGTATATCCCCTAATCGCCTGGCCTCTTCATGACAGGTCCCTGGCGAGTCCGAGAGACTACAAATTTTACAATCGTTATTATCGTCGCGCGCCATTGCACCGGACGTCTCGCTCCAGGACCTGGCTCGACGGACTGCAGCTTTGGTCGCCGCCGACCTGCGAGACCTGGTCACCAGAGCAGACATCGCTGCTATCACTCGTGTCATGGAGGCGGTGTAAGTTTTCGTCATCCATCTCTTCACCACCCTACTCTCACACTGATGACTCCTTCAGACCAGACGAGTGCAGCGAGGAAGATGTATTTGTGGCGGGAATGGCGCTCACAACAGCCGATTTTGATGTCGCGATGAACGAAGCCAGAGCGTCGTACTCACATAATATAGGAGCACCTACGATCCCGAATGTGTCCTGGGACGATGTTGGTGGTCTGGCGAATGTGAAGTCTGAGATCTTGGACACCATCCAACTTCCGCTGGAGCACCCCGAATTATTCGCTCAAGACCTCAAGAAACGTTCCGGTACGCACATTTCCTTGACATCTCCCATTGTAACACGCCATTGAATGCCTTCGATGTTTTATGCAGGCATCCTCCTTTACGGTCCACCAGGAACAGGCAAAACTCTCCTCGCCAAAGCCGTTGCCACCTCCTGCTCCCTCAATTTCTTCTCCGTCAAAGGCCCTGAACTCCTCAACATGTACATCGGCGAGTCGGAAGCTAACGTGCGGCGCGTGTTCCAACGTGCTCGAGACGCACGTCCTTGCGTTATCTTCTTTGACGAGTTGGACTCCGTGGCGCCGAAGAGGGGGAACCATGGCGATTCAGGAGGAGTGATGGATAGGATCGTCAGCCAGTTGCTAGCTGAGTTGGATGGGATATCGGCCGGTGGGAGTGGGGATGTCTTCGTCATTGGGGCGACCAACAGGCCGGATTTGTTAGATTCGGCGTTGCTGAGACCTGGAAGGTTCGTCGACAAGTGCACCTTACTGAAAATATAATGCTCACAGAAATTGAACCAGGTTTGACCGTATGCTGTACCTCGGGGTCAGTGACACGAAGGAAGCGCAGGTGAACATCCTTCAAGCACTTACGCGCAAATTCCGTCTGGATCCGAACCTGGACTGGGACGCGATCGTCGACAAGTGCACGTTCAACTTTACTGGAGCAGACTTCTACGCGTTATGTTCTGACGCGCTCCTCAAAGCCATGTCTCGCAAAGCCGAAGCCATCGACCAAAAACTTTGTAAGTACACGCATGCCCCTATATCCCCGATGCAACGCCATTGAACCCTACTCTTGCTCATGCTCTTGTCTTTTGATGCGGTTCAGCTATCTTCAATCAATCCCCCGAAGCAGCCGGCAACCATCCTATCCCAGTCACCCCACAGTACTACCTTTCCGAAATCGCAACGCCAGAAGAGGTCGAGGTGACAGTCTCACAGGAAGATTTCGAGGCAGCACTGCGCGAGCTGACGCCGAGCGTGAGTCAATCAGAGATGGAGCATTACGCAAAGGTACAACAGCGGTTCTCCAGCACTAGTACTAGTGAAACTACGGGTGACCATGATAGAGACTCGGATGGTGGGGAATAAGTAAATATTGGATTCAGCCTGAGCACCCCCACCATTGCACTGCTTGTGACTCGAACAATCTCAATCCATTTTAAGCAAATAATCAGTCCGGTATCCGTACGTAGAGCAAAGGTTTCGGTAGTGCCCTCTAAAGCAAGTTGGGATCGATATCGTCGGTGTACAAGTATCGCATTAGAAGCGAAGTCACTCTCGCATCCAGAATGTAGATGAGTATCGTACATGTGCACATGGTACACAGTAGTTGAACCGAGCGTCGGCGGGTTTCAGTCAGGGGGCATGAAGCACGCTTGATCAGAACCATCGGCTGGGGGCGAAACCGACTGTGTCGAGTAGGAAGTTCTTGATGCCGTCTGGCACGAAGGCACCGATGGCAGTCGTGGACTTCAGCTTGACGGGCTTGCCAACGACAGTGAGCCTGTAGAAACGTGGAGAGTTAGAAGGGAAGTTTGTAAGTAACAGGAGGAACACAGAAATACTTACAAGTAGGCGGTCTTTCCGTCAATAGTGACTTCGAGATTGAGCGTAGGCTTTTCAGAGTCGGTTGTGTCGATTTCGATTGCGGACCTAGAGAGAAGAGAATATGGTACGTGAGCAAAAGTCATAATGGATCAGGTTACGCCGACTGAAGACTGACCATTTGTAGTTCCCGCGCGGCAAGTACTTCAAAGTCCTCTCTTGGGGGATCTCAGTGACAACCTCTACAACGTCTGTCCCTTCCTCCGTCTCTTTGACCTCGATCCTCTTTCTCTGTACCGTCGCCTCCGTCTGGTTCATCAATGTCCTGAAAATCGGCACGTCGAACATGCTCAACGGGCTCGTTGAGAACTCCAACACATTGTGTCCGTCCTGCTTCGGACTGTTGAACTCAATCGCGGCAAACTCGTGCCTATCGCCCGAGAGCACAATGACATTCGGCACAGAATGGAACGCATCGAGAAGAGCGGCCTTCTCAGACGCAAAAGCGACCCAGCAGTCGACGAGGGCTTCGTGTGTCCAGAGATCGGTGAAGGGGACAGAGCTGACGACGAATTTGAATGTTGCGGTGCTGTTGACACGGCCGAGCCAGTCGTATAGAGCGGTGAGCTGTTTGTCGCCGAGCATGGTGCGCGAGGAGATGGGTTCTGTTGCAACGTCGGAGCGGTAGCGACGGGTGTCCATGACGAAGAAGGCGGCGTCACCGTAGCGGAAGTCGTAGTAGTATTGACCCTCTTCGATGGGCTCAAAGTTGGGCTCGGCGTTGTAGATTTCGAAAGCATTTGAGGCCCCGGGGAAGGGAGGGTTCGAGTCGTTGGCTTGACCAGCGTAGTTGTTATATATCTAGAGAAGGTATTAGTCTGTGTAGTCCCTTGAGAGAAAACTGAGGGTATACCTCATGATCATCGTAAGTGTGGAAGATTGCTGGAAGGTAGAACGTCAGCGCTGGTTACAGAGTGGTGAGAAGAGATCGAGTGGACTTACGTAGCCTCTCATAGACTTTCCTGAATCCAGTGCTCTGATAATTCCTCCTATACAGCCTGCGATATGATTCCGAATCGTCACCAAAATACATTGGCACGTCCGCATAGATGAAGTCTCCCAAGAACAGACCAAACTCAACACGCGACTTCCCTACTGCATCGGTCTCTGATACAGTTGCAGGCTCAGAAGCGACCGCTACATGTGGTGCCGCCTCTGTGTCATTTACGGATGGCGTCTCGGCAGCTTCGACTGACTCGGTCTCCGTAGCCTCTTCGGTCGTAGTCTCGGGTTCCGGAATGGGAACTGGATCAGCGGCCTCGGATTTTGAGGCGGGAGGTGGAGACAGAGACTTGTCTTGTTCAGCGAGGTAGTCGGCCATGAGTTCCCAGCCCTTGATACGGCGACCGCCGAAGGGAGTGTAAGGGAAGTTGGGCGTAGTGCAAGATGAGACGACGAAACGGAAACGAGAGCCACCCGGAAGACGGGGGTCGGGGAAGGTACGGAATCGGAGAGGGGTGGCGGGATAATCGAGCGTGGTCTTGTTTAAGTCTGTGAGAACATCTGTGAAGCAAGTATGACAGTTAGATCGCTGTTCAATCAAATGGAACGACGAAGGGGCCTCGTACATTCATATTCAGTATTGGGCCAAAGACCAGCAAGCTTCGTCGTGTTGGCCCAGTCGTGTGATGGGTTCAGTTCCAGGATGGGACCGTCTATCCAGGCCTCGGCAGCAGATGTGGCGTCGGTTCCAGTTGGTGCTTTACGCCACAGAAGTTGAACGGCGTTTTCTGTAGCGTTTGCGGCGGGGTAACGAACTATGATCTTGGCAGCATCCGGGTAGACAGCACCAACACGAGAGAACACAACGTCGGTAGCAGCATCGAAATAGGGGAAGAGGGTGAATTCGAGGGAGGCAAGCGCTATGAGAGTGTTGATGACAAAAGTCTTGACCTTCAAAGAAGTGCTTGAAGGAAGAGAGAACAGCAAAGCCAAATTGGAGTCGCCCTGTGCGGCCTGAGAATAAACAAATGATAATGTCAGGACAATGCGAACGACAGGGCATAGTAAACGCCCACTACTTCAGGTTGTGATTCCTGAGCACTTTCGCCATTCTCTGTCTTCTCTTTGATCTCGTTTTTCTCTGGCACCCTCGGTGGTGGAGTCGAGACGAAGAAGAGTGATGTGATATATGCGATGTATAGAGAGGGGATGACAAGCTTCAGAGGTCGTATAGGAGCCTATCATGGAGTAGAGATTAGACATTGACTGAACGATCCTAGAATAACCAGGGAAAATACGAACGACACGAAGATAGCAGTACGCAAGAAGCCTGTAAAGTGTAGAAATTGCGGCAGAGGAGTACTCTATCGTACCCATGGCTGTCGTCTGCTTGTCGTCGCCGTCGTCGTCGTCAGCGTTGTGGAGAGTGATGCAGGAACGCAGTGCCGGCGCGTTGTCTTGACGCGAACTACGTCAGCTTCGAAATATCCGGCGACTCGCCACAACTCGATGGCGGCGCCACACTCACGACTTGTTCTTCATCCACCATGGGCGCGTCGCAGTCAAAGTCCGACGACGGCTCGCATGTCTTCCACAGCGAGACCCCCATCCAGGTGCGTCCACATTTGGTCTATTAACCTGCTCTCACATTCTAGAACTCACTAATGACTGTCCCGAATAGTTTTCACAGGACCTCGTCAATCACCTCTCGGACCAGTCCTCCGCTCCCGGGACTTCTGCCCCACGACAAGAGACTATAGATGGTCTCATCCGCCAGCGGATTGAGGTAGAGATTGAACGTCTTCGTGAGGAGGAGAAGCAGGTTCGGGATGAGATCGAGAGGGAGCTAGAGAAGGAAAACCTCGACCGTGAGCGGAGTATGGCCGGCGACGCGAGTTCGCCCGAACACGCAGAGGACGAGTCGACCGTCGGCGACATCAAGAGCAGCGCCGTGCTGATGGGCGATTTGGAGGAGGTTAGGAGTAAGGTTGAGAGGTTCCAGCATCGGCGAGAATTAACGGAGTTACCGACGTTGAAAGCCAAGGGAGAGGCTGTCGTCGAGTGCTACAGGTAAGTGTTGCTTTGCTGGCATCTATTCCTGGATACTTATGGTGGCATACATGGCAGGTCAAATCCTACCACCTCACTGAACTGCTGGCGAGAGGTTGCCGAGTTCAAGTCTGCAGTGTCTCAGGTTGAGCAGGTAAATTCTCGAGTATACCTATCGTTTCCATGCATTAACCTCGTTTTTCTTAGGACTACGTTACCTCATTACGTTGACGAAAACCGTGTTGCACTGTTGCAATCGTATCCTCTATCCTGTCGGCTCCGATTCTCTACCTGCAACCTATTTTCCTTCGTGACTATGAGGTTGATGCGCTGGCCATATAATCACTCTTACAGGCTCCGGGTCCGAAAGTCATAGTTCGACAGAACGGCTGTCAACAGGAGAATCATACGTATAGCCTGGCCAAACACCATAATCTCATTGTCTGATGCGGGACTGCGTCAAAAATCCACTCGTCAACCTATCGCCTCGTCGAGCAACTGTACGTCCGAAACATACATAATAACGGGACCAAAATCATAAAAGTAAGTAATAACTGGTCCGAGAGGTAGGTGCAAGATCGTACAGATAAACAAGGGAGCGATCGTGCCAGGAAATGTCCTCGCCAGATGCCAAGACTAAGTACGGTAAAAACAAGTTCAATTATTTACTTCTCTTATGTGTCTGTCAATGTCCTCGCTGGTAACTCATACAGTCCAGATACAAACCCGCCTACTCTGCGGAAACCACGTCAAAGCGCGAAAGCCAGATATAGAAAGCAAGATGTCCGAGCCCGGTCTAAGAGTTTATTATACGCACCACATCGACAGTCTTCCCTCCTCGCCGTCCTCGTCCTTTTCGCCATCTCTCCCACCCTACGCCTATCCAGCCTTCAGCCGAAAGGAACTCGATCAATCCAACGTCGAATAAACCGAACCTCCGGAATTCCTCGACAACGTCGACAGTCTATTCCCGTCAAACTTCGGCATAATCCCATCGAACAACCGCCTCGCCGGTCCGACCTTTCGCCGCTCTTCACCACTCTGCGTCGAGTACCACGAATCGGAACTCACAGCGGAGGGCTTATGCACGAGCGATCCGGGCGCGCGGACGGATTGTTGTTGGCTCCGACCGGGGATTTCGCGCAGGAAGGAGTATTGGGGTTGGGAGGACTGGGAGTAATTGGAGGTGGAGGGTTGGGATGCGGAGGCGGCGAGGGGAGGGGGGAGAAGAGGGGATGGCGAGAAGGAGTCAGTGTCGGCGTGGGAGTCGTGGAAGGGCGAAGAGGTGAAGGCGACTGTGGAAGGGCTTGGGGTCGTTAAAGGTGTTGAAGCGGGAGAGTTGAGAGCCGTGGTGGAGGTGATAGCGCTCGTCGATGGTGATCTTGGTGGTACAACAGTCGACCAAGAGAGTTTTGAAGGCGCTTTTGGCTTTCGGGTGAGCATGTATCGGGAAGAGGGCGTGCTTCGGGTGGGCGGCGGGGATGGTCTGCGGGGTGGTGTGCTGCTCGGGCTGAAGTTTGGGTCGTCGATGTCGTTGTCATTATAGGCAAGTATGGAGTCATCGTCGGGAGGGGTGGGTAAGGGCTTTGTCAGCGTGGGTGAGGATGTGTTCTTTTCGTTCGTGAGGGCTTGGTCATTAGTAGGCGTCGACGTCGGCGCGGCATGGGCGGCTGCAAACTTGACCTTTCGGCCTGCAGAGCTTAATTTCGAGGAAGGCTGGTATTGTGAGATGGGTGCGCTGAAGGTAGAGGCGTTGCGCCTGGTGTTGGCTCGTACGGCCAGGCGATCCATCTACAGAATAATGATGGCCGTTAGGATTATTCAGATCAGGTCCTGAACGGGAAATGTACTAACATCTTCCTTTCGCTTTTCTTCCTCTTTGCGTTGGATGCATGATCCCCACCAACTCCATCCTAGCACGACAATCAACGCTAGACAGACGCCACCTAGTACGCCACCGATGATGGGTGCAAGGGGAACCGAAGGCTGCGAAGAGGAACTGCTCGATTCGGTGGTCAAACTCGGAGTGGGAGAGGCACCTCCCGAATATATCGTCGTAGTGACGATATTGAGCTCTTCGGGAGAGGCTTCACGGCGGATTACGATGGGGGTAGCTGGCATTACGGTGACTCTGTCGTTATACTTGGTCGCAAGGGCAAGTTCAGAAAAGAGAGCAGATGCGGGGCTCCTCCGATGCTACTCTCGCCCTGAGCTCGAGGCGGGGGCGTTTATGAAGCGGAATGAGGACGAGAGAAGCACAAAGGACAGCCAGGAAGAGTGGAGCTCGAGGACTGCTGGAAAAGATACAGGGGGTGGCCCTTATCAGCGAGGCGCGCTCGCGAGCAGTTTGCGGGTCAAGACTGTCGAGTGCGCCCTCACCGCCAGGACTTGAATAAATACGGCAACGTCGACTGATTGAAAACTTTCGAGAGAAAGGAACGGACAGGGCACGCTGCACCATGCATGCCTAGAATAACATTCGCGAACGCCTGCAGGTTGATGTTACGCCGAGTTTTGCACGCCTCGTGGCGAGCCTCGTCGTTCCGTCCTGGTCCGCCGAACGCTTGCCGATACCCTTTTTGCACTCGTCCTCTGCTTTCTGCAGTCATCGAGCTATCGCTGCTCTGATCTGTGGGAGGTTTCAAGCCGTCTTATGAGGCTCGGGAGCAGAAAAGTATAGGCCGAGACCTCCAATGTGATGGGCGGGTGCGTTGTGCATATTCGATAGTGCAGACGCATGTTTTTCCGTATGTTTTATTTAGTTTCCTACTCACACAACCACCCCATGACATCTTTACCATCTTTCTGTCACTAGCGCCAGATTCATCCAGACTGGGCCCAAGGTCCTAACGTGCCTTCATCTTGTCTTCATTCGAGATTAAAAGTGACATTCGACCAGTACTAGTGTGGCACCTTTTCAATGCTGTGGCACTTGAATATCTTGACGATGTCGCTTTGCATCATGAATCTACATTCTGCTCCCATTCTGTGGTCATAACCTATCAGCCAAATTGTCGTGGATCTTCACAAAGTCAAGAGGGGATAATGCAAGGAGTCCAGGATTCAGACAATGCCTGCTCTCCTGCCGATTCTGAGATTGATCACTTCTCTGGAGTATATTTTATTTTACTTGCTCATTTCTCTAGTCGTCTGACCTCATAAGCAGTAAGCCTTCATTTCCCCAGACTCGTACTCATGCTCGCTTTCTCTTTCTGTATAGGAATAATCTTCGCTGTGAATCTGCGGCGTTTCGTCGCCGTTCCCACTTCCACCTTCAGGCTACCAATAGGTCTCGTTCCTTCAATGGCATCATACCAGCGGTCCGACCGCGCAGGGGCCAGAGCGCCCGACATCCTTCGAAGGCTCTCACCCCAGCGAGTGAATGACCTCCGCGCGGTCAGTGACTAACCTCCTTCTTTCGCTCTGCCTTCGGGTCTTGTCATGACTCGGAGCGGGATGATTCATGCCGGAGGGTACTGTACTCTCACTCTGCATGAAGGTTAGCTGTTTCACGGATAATATCATAGGTCTTCGAAGCGTATGTCACCGAACTGTATCCTTCAATCCAAGCATGGTGTCCGTGGGCAGCGTTCTTCGCACACACTAGGTCGATGACATCCCGTGTCTTCTCATGATGAGAAGGACCTCGAGATCATGCACGACGGACGGCTACTTTGCTAGCTCTCCCGCTTACGTTGTTGAATGTTGAACTCTAAGTGAGATGAGTTCTGAGGCCAGAAGGGACGGGTTATTGTGGCACCTTGGTTCGATGGGACCGTCTTCCGCAAGTCTCCCCTCAATTTATCGCCCCGGACGCCCTGCGTCGTAGAGCTGGTTTGTCTCATCATATCCCTCAGTATTATGCTCTATAATCCATCGTTGAGTCTTCTCTTCTTTAGGCCATCGGTCTATATGTCAATGACAGCGTGAAGCGATTCGGTTTCTTCTCCGGACTGAACGTACGGTTAGGCATGGAGTTCAGAGTCTTGCGCCATGCAAGCTTCAAGCTTCAAGATCTATGTCTCAGTACGGCACCGCAATGACGCCTTGGCTCCCGAACGTGCTAAGTGCATACCCTGCTCGGTTTCTTGTTACGATTCACCATAACATGCTCGGCTCGTCGTGGAGACAAACTAAGAGCGAGGTCCTCTCAAGACCAAGACCACCGTACCGCACGCACAGCCATCTCATGGTCCGCACGATATCATGATATGCCGAGCCCAAGACACC
Source organism: Stereum hirsutum FP-91666 SS1 (assembly GCF_000264905.1). Lineage (NCBI taxonomy): Eukaryota > Fungi > Basidiomycota > Agaricomycetes > Russulales > Stereaceae > Stereum > Stereum hirsutum. The sequence continues at coordinate 1,397,224 of NW_006763145.1, forward strand.
GAACCGCACCGTGGCCTTATTGTTCTGCACAACGGAAGCATTCTCTCAGTCTCCTCTCCCGGCTTTCATAGACATATACTAGACACAGCCAGTGAAACAAGGGTTACCGCGGCCGCTCTTGTTACCGTCAACTTGAATCAGTTACAGGACGAGTCCGGTGATCATGATTTGTTTTCCTGCCTGAGTCGTCAGACGACTCGACGTAAGAATTGCCTATACATCCCGCACTGTAGAAGTGTCATCTCCCCTGCTCGTCCATCCTGTCAATGGAACTTGACTTACTTATATTCCGACGACTCTCGTGGACTGTATTGTTTTCGGGTTCCGAGTCTGCTATAAGTAATAGTTGCACGAGCTTTTCTGACTGAAATCATTATATCACATCCCATTATAATCTTGCATCTTATATCTTCCCTGTAGAGGCATGCAGACATGAATGAAACTCGCACCGCGTTTCAGCGAGGTGCATTCAAGGATGAAGTGGGTGACGGGCGAATATGTACTTACCACCGTCGTAGTCTCCTTCACCGCTTCAAATCGCATATTGATATGAGCAAATAAGACGCCAAAAGGAATATATTCGGCTCATACGACTCCAACCGCTGACCAATCATAATTGTATACACTCTCCACCAACAAAGAAAACACAAAAAAAAAAAAAAAACGGTGAAGCGCGAAGCGAAGGGTAATCGACGTGAAGCGCGAAGCGAAGGGCGATCGACGTGAAGTGAAGCGGACTCAATCGAAAGGGGTAAAAAAAAACCATAAACATACGACAAAAAAAGCTGATGGGATATAAAACTTGGGCTGTTATGTTATGTATGCATGAGTTACATATTAAAACTCGGGAGGGAGCGAGTGTTCGTGGGCAGTTTATCGTAGGCGAGGTAAGGCAGGGCGGGAAACATCGACAGCGAAGGGGTGTGGGTGGACAAGGAACGGGAGCGAGCGGGTGGTCGAGGGGAGACGGGAGAGAGAGGGAGAGACGAGAATACGGTGAGGTATTTATTGATGGATGGGGAAGGTGAGGCGAAGCGAAGCGAGGCACAGCAAGGATGGATAGCAATGAGCAGAGAGACGGAGCGCAGGAGACGTAGTTGACGAGAAAGAGATATGCGACGGATTCATGGTACAGAGGAAGAGTTGACAGACAGTCTGCTCGGCTTTCAAGAACTGAATGGGAATAATATCGGAACAACGAGAAGTAGCAAGTCCAAACAAAAGGCAAGGCAGTACGAGCAGAACGAAGAAAGCTATCATCACATCGGATACCCATTACTCTCCGCTACAGAATGATAAGGCGGATATTGCGTCTGCAACGCAAAGTTCGTAGCGCCCCTCCCATTAACATGATGTCCAACCCCATACGCCGAAGCCGGACTCGACGTCGATGACGAGCCGCCCATCGACATCCCCTGACCATGGGAAGTTGACATGGGCATAGCAGTCATGGGCATTGGACCGGCTCCAGAAGCGATAGAAGAACTCATGCTGTACTGAGGCCCAAGGATCGGACCTGTCGTATCCATGCTGTCGAAGCCCAATCCGAGCTCCCTGAACATGTGGTTCCAATACTTCATGTCTTCCGACGACTGAGGTCCTGGCGCAGCGGGGGTCGACGTTGACGAATTCGTGCCGGGGGCAGGGGAGGGATAGTAGCCGCCATTGCCGCCACCACCATTCGACATTGTGTTACGCGTGGACCAGTCGTTATAGGCGGGGGACGTTGGAGAGGGACCGGAAACGTGTGGTGAGGCGGGGTAGGGATACATGACGTCCCTATGTAACGGTGACGTCTGATGGTGGTCGTGCTCGCGCGACGTTGTTTGCGAAAATGCGGAAGACACACTATGTGGCGAAGCAGTCGGAAGCCCTACACTGTGGCGTTGATTGCCTTTATCGAAGTTAATAAAGGTGCCAAAAATATATTGAGAATGAACTTACTAAAGCCTCGGTCCTCGAGCTCTCGCCGCATGGTGTCACCTTGACGGGCTTTGAAGATATCTTGAGCGACGAGACCACGGAGGAAGCGTGCATGGTACGACGCTGAAGTCGAAGCCGGAGAGAGACCAGAAGCTTCCTCGTAGGCGGCGGCTGCATTGGAGATGACGGTGTGAATCTCGTTCGTCGCGCCCTCGTGCAACTCTGCGAGGGTGTTAGAACTGCGAAGTAACTGGCGCCGATGTGAGTAATCGAACATTTATGGACGAAACGACATGAGACGTACCTTGAGCAAGAACACCGCAGCGTAGGCAGTCATGACAGTGACTGTGTCCTGTCCATATCGCTATGAGCAAGCAAGTCATCAATAAGGATTCTTGGACGAAAGTGGTAGTGTAGACTGACCAGCATGCTCATAGACGCAAATTCTCTGGTGACGATCTTCAGATGGTCCATTGCGCTGCTGTAGCAAGCCGACAGCGCCTGCAAGCTCGGAGTCGCTCGGCATTGCTGTGACCAACTGAGTTAGTCGTGCAACCTAAAGCCTTAGATCAAACGAGGAAACATACCGGAGATAGCGAGGCCTGTATACCAGCGCTGTTGAGGAACAGCCGGACGTAGAGCCTGAAAAAGTCGAGGAAGGCGTAGTGAAACTTCTCGGCATCCGGCGCTCGACGCATCTCGGCCTCCCACGTAGCCGCCCACTGTGTGAGCTTGCTATTACAGGTGCGCAAGAGAACGTCGCCGTCGAAGTCGGCATGCCTGATGTTGGGGTTCCCCTTGTTGATGAACAGGATATCCGTCGTCTCAGCCTGTGCGAAGCCAGGGCCGGTGAGAACGAAACTGACAAAGAGGGCAATGCGCGACCTACGGCAATCCGGCGCAACTGCACAAACGCTGCCAAAATAACGTCTTCTGGCCTGATATGGGGACCGCCTTCCTCATGCCAGTTGGCAGAGTTCCGCACGAGATTGCACTGGGGAAGAGGGATCAGAACCCCGAAACTCAAAACGCTGACTTGGCGGACTTACTTCGGGCAGCATCCACTGCCGGCCGGTCTGCATGCTGAGGCTGCGATCGTGGACGAACAGAACGAGATACGTTCGCTCACGGTTCCGGCGTTCGCGGAACACAAGCTCCGTCTCGTTTCTGGCGGGGGTGGCTACCCATCTGTTGAGCCCGAGCTCGACTGCCATTCGGCATGCCTGAGCGATATGTGTGTGAGTGTGAGTCCATGGGCAGGTCAGAAGAACATACGCACATAGCCGATGTATGTCCATGTACGCTAAAACAAAAGAAGAACGGTCAGGCGAATGATTGAGAGAAAGATAGCCGGGCGGATGTACCGTATCATCGGGCTCCTTCCAATAGGTAAGGCACGCGAAGGCCTGCACGACTTCAACACTCTTCCACCCCTCCGCGAACGCGCGAACAGCAAACTCGTACGCGAGCTTCTGACAGTCCTTGTAGCATTCTGGCTTGAAGAACTTGCATCCAGCCATGATAAGGACGGTAAACAAGAAGGGTGATCTCTTGCGGACGTATTCCGGGGTGTGGAGGATAGCGTCGAAGAGGTTAATGAACGGGTTTAGTCGCAAGAAGACGAGGTCGAAGATGACTTTGGCGTTCGATTCTTCGATTATGCCGGCTGCCACAGGGTCGTTGAGGCCGCCGGAGACAGGGGTGGCGGAGGCATAAGATGAAGAAGCGGTAGAGCTACCCCGGTCGGAGTTGAGGGAAGTAAGAGGCGCTTCGTGTTGGGGATTCAGGATAGTCTTCAAAAAAGGCTGCCTCTGATTTTCCTTCCGGATGAGTCTGGCGGGGTAAATGTTCTCCTCCGGCCGATCAGCGTCGTCTTCATCCTGATCAGGGTCCATGTCATGTGAGCTACGCCTGGCATCCGAGTAGCCTCCTTGATAGTCTGGTGGAATGTTGAGGGGAGGAAGTTCATAATCGGAGGTTGAATGCCGGAGTGGCGGCTGAGAAGAGGAACCTGCTTGAGGCTCGGTAGACTGATGGGCGGTGGAGGAGGACTCGAGGGCCTGTGCCTTGGACTTTGCACTGCTGAGGCCTTTCTCGAGACGACGAAGCATCTTGGAGGCTTCCGAGAGCCTGAGGTGGAGGGTGAGAAATGAGATAAGACGTGAGAAGATCAGGCATACTTGGAACCGGGCTTGCGACCACGACGGTGCTTTTCAAAGATGCATCTAGAGACGTGTAAGGAGGAGGCGGTCAGAATAGGAAAGGGGAGGGACAAACTCCGAATTTGAGCGCTTGCAGCGCTGGCAAGGCTGGGTACCGTCCTCTGCGCCGACGCATTTCATCTGGAGAGGGTCAGATAGGTCGTTACTCGCACAGAATGCACGTACCTTGGCGGCTCTGCAGACGGTGCAGGCTCTGGCTCCTCGGACGACCGGTGCTTTGGAGCTATGGGTGGTGTTCGGTATGAGAAGAAGAGTCAACACGAACAGAGAAATAAAAGACATACGAGGACTGGCCGGCCAACATGTCATCCTGCGGAAGATTTGATTCCATGACAGTCGAGAAAAAAGAAGCCGGTCGTGAAGAGGCAGGTATGAACACCGGAAAGAGCGGGATACGAGTTGGTGTCTAGCGAGTGCAGCGAGCACGATGCGTTCGAGAGCGCCGACAACGGTGACGAAGAGGTGGGGAGGACGTCGGTGGGGATGAGGGGAGGGTCGGCTAGCGTCGCGGGTTGGGGGAGAGGAAGGGGGAGCGAAGAGGGGGACGGTAAATCTGACGGGGTTATGAACTGCTTGCCGTGGACGGTCTCCATTCCAAGAGGCCGGCATCCACCGCCCGGTATTCTCACGCTCCCATCGCGCACCGGCAGCCGCTTGGACGCCGGCAGCTGAGGATGGCAATCAACCCTCCTCCACACCACCCTTTGCCGCCCGCGGCAGGCGCCTTCCTCGTCCGGCGTTCAAATCGTCGCTGTGCGTCTGCAGCTGACGTGGTCCCGACGAGACGAGGATGCGGGTCTGATCCTTCCGGCGAGTACAATAGCCCTTGAAGACCACATACCACCAGATGCCTCTGCACCAGCCAGCCGAGCAGCGGCGTCCTTCAAGCATACGATCCAGTCCTCCCGCACGCTCTCCGTGATCTCGGGACAACAGTAAGTTGCCGACTCCCAAGGTTCAATCGATCACCCCAACCCAAAATCCAAATCCAATGCCACGATCGTCCGACCCCGCTCATGACCGTCCTTCAGGCCATTTTCTTGCTTATTCTCCTCGAGTGCATGCCTCTACTGCTGGATGCGATATATCCTTATCGTCGCTCTTTGCTTCCCTCTCACACGCACTTTGTCCCGCGTCATGATCAGCACGGGCGTTCCTCGAATAGACACCCGCCAGTTCGAACCCTCCGTCCCATCAGTTCGACTCTTCTCCGACTCGGATTCCACCGCCTCTTCGTTTGATTATTACTCTCCATCCGTGTCACCGTGCGGAGCTCCAATTCTTCGCGGTATTTCTTTCTTTCCTTCATTCGCCACATCCTTCTACTCTCGCCTCTCGATCTGAAACCTACCCGCTATTCTTCTGTGCTCGGGCTACACTCGGTCTCTCTCCGACCCCTATGCGGCTCGGGCTTCTTTCCTACGATCGCGTCCAGCCGGATGCCGCAACTGGAAATGTCATTGCTGAAGCTGCTCTTGTTCGCCGAGCCGTGAATCCGTCAGGGGTTCCGATCAACGAGAGCACGAACACGCTCAGCTCGAACCCGAGGGCTGCACGGTCCTCTGAGTAGCCGACCGTCATCCACAGGCGCCCTTCCCCGAGCTAGAGATCGTCCTTCCAACTCAAACTGGCAATTTCATCTTCGTCGCCGGGCTACCGTCGGGCTGCAGGGTAACTACTTTCCAAGGCGAACGTCTTGCCGCTCGGGTTTTTCTTTACTGGAATTTGCGAACGCACACGAGGCGGCTGTGCGAAAGTGTTTCAATTCACTTGACTTGACTTGCCGCAAGTTGCAATTGGACGCCTTCTGTATTGCCGATGATGACAGCTATTGGATATGCCCATGGACTCAAATTTGATCGATATCTGAGACAGAAACGTTGACATCTTGCTGACGGCGGGCCACACACAATTATCGCACTCGGACACTCGAGTGGCGCTGATCATGACATTGATCAGTTCGGTTTTGCAGCGCTCCTGCTGGAAGTCTCTATGGTCGACCGGTCTGCCAGCGCGAGTTTTAGGTATCATTGGCCACCATTGCATAGCGCTATCACCATCGGAGAATCCTCTTGAACGCCGACTCAGACTCACTTCCGGCCTCCCATGGTGCTGAGTGCTCGGCTGGAGGGTGCTCCGGATCTGTGATATCTGATGTGCAAGGAGATACTAGTACTGTCATGTCTGCACGTTTTTGCCTTAAGCGAGACTTTGAAATGTCCTCAGGCTCCATGCCAATTGGCAGGAATTGATATTGATGCCCGGCGTTCAAAATCGCGTTCCGTGACCCGACCCGCTCTCCATGTGAATCCGAGCCCATGAGGACTTTGCATGAGCATGAGAGTGGGCCCAGGTTGATGATGAGTGTGTGAGTGCAGGGCCGTAAGTAAGTGCGTTGTTGCTGTTCGCAGATGTTCTGACTGGAATCTGATCTCGGGACTCGGTCGTTTTTGCGTTGCTGTTGCCATGTGCGTCGGAGATTGAGACGGGGGGATCAAATTGCGGAGCGGGTCGATTGGACGGGAACTCGATTGGACGCGGACGTCACGGTGGATGTGCAAATGGACGACGACGACGTCAGTGGGGTTGGTTTTGTACGATTTTCGCGATGACGGCGAGGAGAAAGTGAGGAAGGAGGGATACCTCGATAGGAGGGTAAGTACTGTATACCTATCCGGACGTTCTGGGCTTCACGCACACGCACTCGGCGGGATCAGAGCTTACACTCGCTCGCGGTCCCGGGGGGCAATGCACACCTATACATACGCCGTTGAACAATGAATACGACAACGGTCAGATTCATACCTCCTGCGCTCGAACAGTGGAAACTGCATCACAGTCGCTATATGGGTTCGCTTAATCACAAAGGTGCGGTGCCGCTCGTTCTGTTCGTTCCATTAGAGGAAGTTCGCCAGTTTATATAGCACCGGCTTCATCGCTTTACGAAATCCAGGACCGGCTGTTCTTCAAGTGGCAGTCAGGGCGTTCGTTGAATTGATGTTCTGGACCACATAGCCAGAGCCGTCGTTCAGAAAACAGCAATTCCAGTCTCGTTCTGATAATGTTGGCGTTGGCAATCTGTACTGCCGTGCCCATCCCGGTTGGTGGCGATCCGACCGTACTAAGAACCCAATTGGCCACCCTAGTCTAAATGCGACTTTGGGACCTCTTTGTACGCCGCTCGGCGACAAGTTGCTTATGTCGTTCAGTTGAGCCCAGCGGCCCTGATCATTCTAGCAATAGACATGTGAGTATGTATCAGTAGTGGCGCCGTGGGCGTTCAGACGTTCATCTCCACCTCGCAGACCCCATTAAGCACCTGCTCATCATCAACGTTATTATAACTCGGAAACACTGCACCCGGCCACTAGAGCGCTGGCGCCCAATCACGGCGCACTCTAAGTACATATTTACGGTCACTTTCCATTTTCTATGTAGTTGGAAACACTCGCGAGAGAGAGCCCGGCTGATCGGGAACTTGAAAGAGCTGAGATTAAATGGCGTTGGCCATGGATGGAAGGGGGCTTGGCTGGAAGGCTGGAAGGGAAGATCCCGGATAGGCTTAGGATTGGTGTCGGAGCGATGGACGCCCGGGGTCATTCATTGTATGTAATATTGTCCCTCGCCCTCTCAGGCAGGTCTTACTGTTTCTGGGTTTGCATGATATCTGTTCTGTTCTGTTCTGTTAGAACTCAGTTCCTGCGGCGGGTGATAGTTTTGTGGGCTTGAGAATAGATGTGCGTTCCTACGGCTGTCGTCCATCAAGCTCGAGTTCGGGATGTCTGGAGGGCCGTGGCCAACTCATCATGTTCTATTGAGGGAAGCTAGTGTTAGTAGTATAGTTGGACCTGCTACTGACCAGACCATCGCCTAACCTCGACTCGAGGGCGTTACAGTGGTGCTCGACTTCCGTCAGATTCTGTTCTGTTTGCTCTTGACCATCATCGCACATTACACGGAACACTGCCCCACCCCTGAGCACTCAATGAGGCATCGCAGCCAAGCAAAGGTGCGATCTCCGTTCTAAGAACTGACTGGCCGGTGGGAGGCCGGGCTCCAGCCACCCTATCACAAGGGCTCATGAGCAAAGGAGCAAGGTTTAGAACATTGATAGCTGATACCAAGAATATAGCCGCTGATCGCCAGCAAGCAAGCACTGTGTCTGCAACAGCCATACAGACCGTACTGTATATAGTACCACCGTGTAAATCAGCCCACCCTTCCTTCTCTTAAGATAATTCCCCGAAACTCAGACGACTGCATCACATCAATCCACACTCGAGACGTCGCGATTGGTGGGATGTGGATCATCATCATTCGACGCCGATGAGGAAGACGATCAACTCTCTGCCGACGGCGGCAGCTATCCGGGGGATCCCCCGCATCGCGAGAAAGTCAAAGTCTTGCACGCGGAGAGGACGAGGGCCAAAGGTGAAGACGGTGGGCTGGGCGGTGCTGTGTGCGCCTGCGTAGGAAGAGTTGTAGATGTTCAGGAGAGCGCCTTTGGAGGGTGACCGGGTGGAGATGGCGAAGTATTCTGGGTAGGTTTGACACCATCTGTTGGATGGATGGAGGGAGATAGAGGTGTAGGAAGATGCGGCAAGATGCGGTGAATTAGTATTAGTAGATGAAGTGGACGAGGTGAGTAAGGAACGGGAGATGGAGTTGAACATGAGACGTGGTGAATGGCGATGGATCGGGGGGAGGGTGTGAGTGATCGATGGGGGATGGGAAGATGCGAGGCTTGAGAGGGACAAAGTGACGGCAGGTGATTGGGGACTGACCGAAAGCGATGGGAACCTTCGGGGAAAGAGAAGCCTGTGGCGGTAGGTTTGCCTCCTGAGAGCTTGGAAAGATCCCAGATGGTGAATCGGGATCCGTATGCTGCTCCTACACTAGAAACACACGAGTGTTAGTGGTGTTCTGAATTAGATGCGTGAAAGGAAGAAAGAAACGAAATGAAAGTTGCCGGACTGCAGTTAAAATACTGGTAAAAGCAAGAGAAAAAAAGGCGAGGTATAGGCATGGAAAAGGGAGCCTGGTCCAAAAACATGGAACGGAGACCGGTGCGATAAAACATGAATGTGATCCCCATGTGCATGCTGAGGAGCTTAACTGAAGCAGGAGGGGGTAAGGCAAATATCGTATGTTGATCGAAAGGAGTCGATTGGTCCTTCGAACGTAAACATAGTTGTGGAATAGCGCAGTACATGTAGACACAAAGCGCCGGCCTTCATGTCAAACGAGAAGAGGATTGTGCCCGATAAGCCCACAGACGCCGCAACGAATGGACTAGAAGCGAGCAAGAACAAAACTTAAGAGCTGGAATACTCACATGTCAGGAGAGTCGCGTCTCCACGAGACGGAGCCAGACCAGTGCGCGGACGTCCCTACGGTCGCATCCGCTAGAGCTCTTGGCTCAACAAGCTCGACGACAGACTGGTGACGCCAAGACTCGGTGGAGGATGAATCGGGAGGTTCGCTCCGCCAGTCGATGAGAAAGATAGATCCGTGACTGTCTGATACTAGAAGCTCTTTTGCGGTGGATGGGTGGGAGTTGACAGAGGTCAGAGCACGGGGGAAAGGGACTGGGTAGGCGGTGGGTTGGGCGCGTTTACTCGAGCTTCCCGGAGGACTGAGGTTTCGGGTAGGGCTAGGAGATCCCATAACGGATGGGATGTCAAGGTTTGGATGGAGGTCCCAGACCATGAGCATCTTGTCATCTGTCAGGTTCGTTAATTGGTGCGTGAAGTCGGGACTATGGGTGCAGGCCACATACCGGACACTGTGGCGACATAACGAGCACTATCTTCCGTTCTTCCTCCACAAAACGTCATGTCATTTATACAACCGTGGTGGCCTGATAGGCCACCTCCGAATGGGAATATGTCTTCATTCTCGTTATGGGATTTCGTGAGGAGGTGGAGACCAAAGTCGGCAGAGGCAGCAGTTAGTCTGTTAACAGAGGTGAGACACGTCCAGAAAGAGAACACAAATGGTGCGTACTCAAGCAGCCAGTCGTCTGAAGACGACGGAGAGATGGTTCTCGATGACCATGCAAGTGCAGTTATCCGTGTACCGACATGGAAGGACGCGATAGTTGTTGCGGCCGTTTCGCTCTACAATACACAAACAACGAAAACACGGTCAGTGGACGCGTTTCGACGCGTTTTCAGGAGCACTCACAATCTGGATGACATTGACAAAGTTGTCGCCACCGATGGCAACGAGGTCGGGCGCGTCGTCCGCATAGCAGGCTTTGACGACGTGGATGGGGCTGTTTTCACTGACACGGAGATCCATGAGGTGACACGGGAGAGAGGCGTGCCCAAATCCGGACCAGTTCTGCCATGCAAACGCGCGCTTTTGACACAAAAGCGGATCCGGATTTGGCACGAGGCGAGGTGCGAAGGCATGGAATTGGAAATTGCGGGCTAGAAGAGAGCACTCCATGTTCGGTCGCTTCCAGTCTTCAGCCCCTTCGTCGTCTCGCCCACCGACTCACAAAGCCCCCCATCCGGCCCTCTTCGCTGCAGTCACTCTTCTAGCTTTTGGCACTTTCGCTGTTCTTGTCAGACACCGCGCCGAAACTGCACCAGCATCTGCTAGACCACGCCTGAACGATCACGTCGGTTATCATCCAAACAGGAAGGAAGAACTAGAGCGTTATTTGGACAAGCAGAAGTGATTATACACGACGAATAGACATGGCTCCCGCTATCATTGAGAAGGTTGCGCACGCACTCCATATCGGCCACAAGGACGAGGCAGCAAAGAAGTCAGAAGCGGCTCCTGCGTCGGAATCTGCTGCTCCTCCACCAGAGGTCCCCGCTCCTCATGTTGTCCCTGAGGGCACGGCCCCTCACCCTGCAGTCACGGAGGCCAAGGGTCCTGTCTTTGACCATAGCAAGGTCACCGTCATCTTCGTTCTTGGTGGTCCTGGTGCTGGTGAGCCATATGCAGTGTGGTAGGAGCACCGACTGCATATTGACCTTCCTGTGACATTGAACAGGGAAGGGCACCCAATGCGACCTTCTCGTCAAGGAGTTCAACTTCTGTCATTTGTCCGGTGCGCACTTTTTGCATGTACAATCCAGTTATTGCGTTCTAACACACTAGGCATGTTAGCTGGCGATCTTCTTCGCGCCGAACAGAACCGTGAAGGCTCACAATACGGCGAGCTCATTCGAACAAACATCAAGGAAGGAAAGATCGTTCCTATGGAGGTCACCATTAAGCTTCTTGAGAATGCCATGAAAGACGCCGTCCAGAGCAAGTTCGGTACCTCTGGATGGGAGGACGGCAAGGGCAGATTTTTGATCGACGGTTTCCCGAGGAAGATGGACCAGGCGGAGAAGTTTGAGGAGGATGTGAGTCGCGTTTATGTGATGTTCGGTTTATATATTGATACTGATTATCGTGTGTGGGATTCGTAGGTCTGCGTGTCGAGTTGTACGATCTTCTATACCACCACGGAAGAGGTGCTCTTGAAGCGGTTGCTGAAGCGTGGGGAGACCAGCGGTAGGGAAGACGATAACGAGGAGAGCATCAAGAAGAGATTCCGTGAGTGTTATTGGCCTTCCATAAGCACACAGTCTCGCTGAGCTCCCGCATTTTAGGTACCTACCACGAGCAGACGATGCCCGTCATCGAGCACTACACGAAGCAGCACAAGGTTGCTCAGGTACGTTATGAATATATCTGTATCATGATCTGCAGTCAGACTGATCCTACATCGAAAATTCATAGATTGACAGCAGTCCCGCTGTGGAAGAAGTCTACGAAAAATCGAGTGAGGTCGTCAAAAAGGTCTTCGCTGGCGAAGTGGCCGGGAACGTCACTGCCTGATCGCCGTCACGAAACCCTTGAACTTTTTCTTCATCGTTGTCTACATCTGATCTGGTTGCTGAATGTCATGGACAATACCTAGAGAGTGGGATACGCGGGCTGCCCATTGGTACATTGGATCCATCTAATAACTATTTGTTCAGATACAGAAAGAAATATACAATACAATATACCAAGACACATGCGTGCCGAACGAAGCGAAGACTCGTATCACGTCCGGGAGACGACCGCCATCTCCAATGTAAGTATACCAGGGTAATTTGGGCGAACGAGCAAGTTGTTCACCGGGTACCTCGAGTTTCTAACAAATATAATACAACATGCGGCAAGAATAGCAAAGTTCAAGAGCAAGAGTAAAAGTGTAGAACAAGTTGTTCGTTTCGAATCTGTGGTTGCGTTCCCCCCTTTGGTTCCTACTGGACAAATTAAGCTCGTGGTCGTCCTCGGTGAGATAAGGGAGGGAGAACGTGGGCTGGTTATGCGTGTACGGCGAGGTCGAGGGTTCCTACAGGGAGGACGGAACAGGATGCTTTGCCTCCGTGAGGTATCTCGAGTATTGTGCCATCCGCACAGAGAGTGTGGGCTTTCGCGTCGCGTTCGTTCTGGAGGACGAAGATATCAGATACTAGAATCTGGTTGCGAGTAGAAACAACTTACGGGTATCCAATCCCATCCGCTCACTCTGAAATACTCCACCACGAGCGGCCCCTTCCCTTCCTCACTCACGGGACCTCCTGGCCCGGTCTCAGACGCAGACGGGTACTTGAAGTTGATGTGCCTCCCATCGGCATAAGCACCGCCCATAACCTTCCACAGCTTCTCTACGAACTGTAATCGCGGACCCTCGCCCCTGGTGGTGTCCGTTGCCATCTGGGCCTTGATAACAGGATCACGCAGTGGACGGACAATAACGACGTCGATGCTGGGTTGTGTAGGAGGTGGCGGGTGTGAACGTGCGAGGGGAGTGATGCGGAAATTGGGCTCGAGACGGTCGACGTTGACGGTGGTGAGGAAGTAACTGAAGGGACCCTCGAGCTCATACACGTCCTCCGTCACACGGATGAAACTGTCGTGTGTCGGGTCATATGACATGACGGCACCTCCGTGGCTTTGCTGGTGTGTGATATTCGTGAGGAATGGCATGGGGTAGAGACGGACGCGGGCGTGATACCAATGGGTGGCGTTTTGTTGGGCGGCGACTTTGAAGCGTTCGATGCCGGGCATTGTGGCGCGGAGGGCTTCGGAGTCTTTGAGGATGGAGGCGTGTAAGGCGGTAGAGGTGACGACGGCGCTGATAATGGTTTTGGCATGTGCTGGGGCGGATGGGAGGGGACATGTATCTACGGATTGGGGGTAGATGATGGTTTGGGCGAGCGTGAGCGGTTTGAGGGTGGATGTGGCGGCCCGTTGGGTATAAGAACGAAGGGAGGCAAGGACGGGAGGAGGACTGTGCTCGGGGGGCGGAGATGGGGTGGAAGTCTTTGGAGGTGGGGGAGGGAACATGGAGGAGTAGAGAGCATTAGCAGTTCCTGCGGGGACTATCACAAAGTTGAGCTTATGTCCGGGCCACGGTACGGAGCTGTGGAGGGACCGTTTCTGCTGCGTGTCGTAGAGAGCGTTCACGATCTCATGCAGAGTACCGTCGCCTGAGACAACGACAACCGTCACATCCTCCTTGCTGTCTGCTGGCTGAGCATCGAGAAAGTCGACCAAGATTGTGCCTGCGTGGCCCGGATGAGTGGTGGCGTAGGATGCATCTACAGGATAGCCGTCGCGGTCGAGGTGCGGCAGGACGTAGAGCGCGGTGGTGATCGTCCCAGACAGATTCCCGCAAGCAGGATTTGTGATGACCACCGAGGGCATTGTTTGCGACGACTGCTCCTTTCGTTTCGTCTCTAAGTTATGTGTGCTCGCAGGACGAGTCAGATCTGGGAATCATCTCGGATGCGAAACGATCATTCAACGAGTCGGAGTTTGCCGTGTCTAATCTCTATGTTGTTCTCACCTATCTTTCGCAATCTCCGTTCCAGCTTTCGCCACATTCCTACTGCAAGAGCAATGTCCACCGCACCGACCCTCAAGCCTTTCAACCTTGCCCTCATTCAACTTGGTGGAGTCACACCCGATAAGTCTGTGAACCTCAAACATGCTCGGGACATGATCCTCAAGGCAGCTCAGGGAGAGGGTGCTGGAGACGCCCTCAAGCCTTCATACTCTGGATCCTTGAAGCCGGACCTCGTTGTTCTGCCTGTTTGTCTTCGATATGTCTAGTGATCCGCACAATCTGATGCGCAGAGAATAGGAATGCTTCAACTCGCCGTACGGGCATGTGCACTTTCCGGAGTATGCGGAGACCATAGGCTTCAACTCTGCGGAAACGTTCGATGTCTCCAAGACCCAGTGCGAGTCAGTCAAAATGCTCTCAGAAACTGCCAAAGAAGCTGGTGTCTGGATTATCGGCGGTCGGTCGCTTATGCTCACTCCCACTATTAAATATAGCTAAAGTGCTGGTCTCCACAGGCTCGATACCTGAGCGCGATGCCACAGATAATAAGATATATAATACTTCGACAGTTTACTCACCCGAAGGTTGGTCTTTTTCCTCTACCATATCAGACTGCTGTGGTGAAGTAATATTTGACTCTAGGTAAGCTTGTGGCTATTCATCGGAAGGTCCATCTCTTCGACATCAACATTCCCGGCAAGATCACCTTCAAGGTGCCACATCTCTTCAATGGACGTCGGTCTTATGGCTGAACTGAATTCTCTTAGGAAAGCGAAACACTAACTGGTGGAACGACTATGAACTGGTTTGACACTGGTTAGCGTCAGACACAGAATAATTCCCTGTGCCAGCCCTTCTGAGTGATTGCCTGCACAGATTTCGCTCGGATTGGGCTCGGTATCTGCTACGACGTTCGCTTCCCGGAACTGGCCATGATTGCTGCCCGTAACGGTGATCCTCATTATTCTCTAGACTCACTGCAGCCTCGGCTTCTGATACGGACACTGCCTGGTGCCACACAGGCTGTCAAGTGTTGATCTATCCCGGAGCCTTCAATCTTACTACCGGGCCTCTGCACTGGGAACTCCTCCAACGTGCTCGGTGAGAGGATTTGCGTTCCTTGTGCTGTTTCTCAAAATTATGACTCATCTATGTGCCTTGTCGATAGCGCTGTCGACAATCAAGTCTACTTTGGAATGTGCAGTCCAGCAAGGGACTTAACCGCCGCATACCATGCTGTGAGTACCGCAGTTAAGGCTATATTAGTCTACTGACCCTACTATTCATCGCAGTGGGGACATTCTATGGTGATAGATCCTATGTGTGTTCCTATTCTGTGCTGAACCTGTGTGGCGTGCCAACGCTGACGAGGCGCTACAGGGCTCAGAAACTCTGCGAAGCCGCCGAAGGTGAAACCATCGTTTACGCTCACATCGGTAGGGTTTTAAAATCTCGCCTTGTTATGCACACACTCGGCGCTAAAAAAAGTTTCCGAATCGTCAGACCCGAAGCCGTTCGAGGCCGCAAGAGCGGGAATTCCAGTCACGGTGCAGCGGAGGTTCGATGTGTATCCCGATGTGTCCAAGGGTGCATAGACAACGGGGACGGTCGTATCTGTATTTGTGCGTATATAGAAAGTGTAGTGAAAATGTACAGGACCAAGGCAATGAACGGAAGATTTGAATGTTAGGGATGCGAGAAAGACGCCTTGTTGGGCGACGGTGGCTGAGCGCTGAGTAAGCGCTGGAATGCTGAGTGCGTCGTGATGGAACTCTCCGTGAAATTTCTCGCAGATTCCATGGCATTCTCTCCACTTTTATCACCCTGGCTGAACAGCCGCCGCCTCGTTCGGTCAGCACTCCTTCCACCACCACCACTACACTCTCCATACCCTACGCCAATTACGCCTTTTACCCTCATATCCTTTCTGTATACACAAATCCGTACCTAGTTACTCATCATGGTCAAGGAGAGGTGTGTAACTTGACTTCGACTTCGTACAGCGTAGTGCGTGGCGAGCCCGTGTGCTAACATACCTGTTCCTTTGTGAAGGAAATTCTACGATCTGCTCGATGTGCCCGTTGATGCCTCCGAGTCGGATTTGAAGAAGGCATATCGGAAAAAGTACATTCACAACCCTCGCTGCCCGACATCACATCTGCTCTTCGATACTTAGAGCCATCATCTAATACGAAGTTTGCTTCTACAGAGCTCTACGACTGCATCCAGACAAGGGTGGAGATCCCGAGCTGTTCAAGGAGGTCACCCATGCGTAAGCCGTCGATTTTCCGATCCCGCACTCCCTAGGACCAAAGCGCTTACGTGCGTGCCCCATCGCCACCTTGTCTCTCATGCATTGCGTGAGACAGATACGAAGTCCTGTCCGATCCACAAAAGAGGGAGATCTATGACGCACGAGGAGAGGCTGGACTTTCAGAGTCGGGTGGCATGGGCGGCATGGACCCACAGGTACGGTCTTCCTTTCATCTCTTTCATACCACGCAACTCATCGTTCTTCGTTTCCTATCATTCCCTGTCGCTTCTCTCTATAGGATCTTTTCAGTCAACTCTTCGGTGGTGGCGGCTTTTTCGGTGGCGGTGGCGGCGGAGGTCGGTCAAACGCCCAACGAAGGAGCAAAGACCTCGTCCACCGCGTCCACGTTTCCCTCGAAGACCTCTACAAAGGCAAGACTACTAAACTCGCGCTCACCCGTAACGTCATCTGCACGAAGTGCGACGGCAAGGGTGGAAAGGAGGGTGCGATCCGGTCATGTCATGTCTGCCATGGTCGCGGTGTCAAGGTTACGCTTCGCCAGATGGGCCCGATGATTCAGCAGCTCCAGTCGCCTTGCGACGAATGCGCGGGTACGGGAGAGATCATCAACCATAAAGACAAGTGCAAGGCTTGTAATGCGCGCAAGGTCATCTCGGAGAAGAAGATGCTGGAGGTGCATATCGACAAGGGTATGAAGGGAGGGCAGACGATTCAGTTCACGGGAGAGAGCGATCAGGCGCCGGGTATTCCGCCTGGGGACGTGATTATCGTGATCGAGGAGAAGCCGCACGAGAGGTTCAAGAGGAACGAGAACGACCTCGTTACGGAGGTTGAGATCGACTTGCTTACCGCTCTCGGTGGAGGCCAGTTTGCGATCAAGCATCTAGACGACCGTGTTTTACTCGTGAGTATTGCGCCTGGGGAGGTCATCAAGCATGGTGCGTACCTCTTCTCATTATCTTCACGTACGGATACTGAATATATATCGCCTTTCAGACGATTTCAAGGTGATATACGGTCAGGGTATGCCTTCGCAGCGGCACCATGATTTCGGCGATCTCTATGTCAGGTTCACTATCGCATGGCCCGAGCACATACCCGTCGAGAATATCCCTCTTCTCGAAAGTGCCCTTCCTCCCCGCCGACCGATCGAGAAATTCCCGAGTAACATCATCATTGACGAGGTCAGCCTCGACAACGTTGACCCACGGCAACGCGATCGGGCGCAGCGGGACGAACAGATGGAGGAGGACGAGGGAGAGCCGCGCGTACAGTGCGCTAACCAGTAGTTGTGGACGCATGTTTCTGGATATGATGCGGATCCTTGCCGGTAACGTTGGAGGGGCGGTGCGGCATCTCTATGTACGAATTGTTGTGGGACCCTTTCACTCAGACTGCGAGCTTTCTTTTCTTTCATCTGTTGTGTTCGTTTGTCGTTTCTGCAATTATTGTATTCGTGTTGATCGTCGGATGCTTCGCAGCATTATCACCATTGACACTACTGCATTTATTAAATAATGCATCCATGATAGATTTCATTGCACATTTGTCTGTGTGTACATCTTAGCTGGTGGCTGCTCTGGATTCTGATACAATTGGAGGTATGACTGCCCAAAAACCCTAATGAAAAAAAGAAAAGGCTGAAATAAAAAATCCGCTGCACCGAGAACTAGCATTCTAGTCCCAGCGTGTCTAAAGGCGTAAAATGAGGGTGAGTACGGCGTTCAGACCGAAGCGAACGTACCTCTGGGTTCAGCTTAAACTGCTCGTATAGGGCACGGTTGAAGAGGCTGACTTCGGTCTCATTTTCTGTAGTGGACATGTCAGAGAGCGTGGTCGGGGGTGGCAAAGACACTATGAGACGTACCGAGGCCACAGTCTGCTAGGGTCTTGCTATCGTCGTCGAGGATCCACTCGTCGTGATCGAGGTTAATGATGAGGTTGGTCGTCTGCGTCGCTGTTAGTGGTGATGCTAAAGAAATTGAGGGGAGTGTGGCCCACCTTTGCACCGTGGGCTTTTGTGTACAGTTTCATGGTATCTACGCAGGCGGACGTTTCTGTAAGGTCATGGGAGGGTGGATTCAACCTTAGAAACTCACCAAAAGTGGTGGTACGGTACGGCTTCCATCCTGGCTGCGTTCGGATAGCTATTGGGTTTTCGCTTCAGTGAGATTCTAGCTCTCGGACGCGAGACGAACATGAGGATCATACCCGCTCGAGCAAGCTCCTTGAGCTCTCCTACAGTCGTTGTCTCCAGGTTGATATTGTGAAGGACAAGACTTCGCTCGGTGCGGTATTCGAAGGATTTGATTATGCGCAAGGTGAGTGTGGCGGAGGTTTTGGGAAGCGCGAGGTTCGTCAGAACATCGGAGAAATCTGATTGTGGTTCGGCTGACATTCGAAATTTAGATTCTGTGAGTAGATGTGTGGTGAAAATGTATAATAAGTGAAAATGGCGAGAAGAGAGGTGAAGAAAGGTGAAGAAGGGTAAAGAGGGCAAATAGCAGAATCAGCGAGCATGTTTCCCGGATCATCGTCTGCAGATCATCTAATCTAATCTAATCTTTGAGTTGATCGGACCTATTGACCGTAGGGCTCCGACAATAAGTCGGGAGTTAATAACAGCTGTAAAAAAGTGCTGTTAATAACTGTTTATAACTTGTTATTAACAACCCTCCCGATACGGTGCTATATAGATCTGTAAAAAAGGTGTAAGAAATCCTGACGTCTGGACAAGTAGATACGCGTTCAGGGAAGACTCTTTCGAGTTCCTGACTAACTCCTGACGTCGTATTCCATCCTCTAGGGCCCCTAACCCGACCTAGACATGACTTTACCCTAACCTATTCCCACGACGGCCACAGCTTCCGAGTCTACGGTGCGTGTTCTCGCCAACGGCCTCACATACCATGAGTGTATGTGCTGTAGAACTTGTTCTAGGAGTTCAAATAGTAACCAGAGACGCTCAAAAGAACCGCTAGTGCTTTGAAAGCCCTCCAGGTCAGTCGAAACTGGCAGCTCCTGAGGGAAAATATAATATTTAAATCGATTTAAATATTCTGTTTTAACTGTTTTTAACACCTGTAAAAAAGTCCCTCGGGGGCCGCCGAGTTACTAACACAGGGTATCATTGGCTCAGGACTTTTTGTCGGAGCCCTAATTGACCGGGACGGTCACCGGCGTCTTTGTTCGAAATCGCGGGGAGTTGTTCCTTCTCGTCGCGTCATGAGTCTGCATCGTCGGAAATTTCGCCGTGCTTTGACTCGACATGCGCTCGATTGGCCATTAGAAATGAGCCTTGTTCTTCTCACGACATTACAGTCCTTCGACCACGGTCTTCTTAAAGACACGCTGGACTTTGCTCGTCCCGTTCGGTCCCCATCGCGCTCACTGCAGATATGGCAACGATGTCGCGGTCTTTCTTGGATGCATCTGTTCCCGATCTTGTCAATAAGCTTAGTTTGGACGAGAAAATATCTCTGCTTGCGGGCCCGAACTGGTGGAATACTTCCGCCATCGAACGCCTGGAGATTCCGGCGGTCAGGATGAGCGATGGACCGAACGTACGTCGTTATTTCTTCTCGCCCATCGCTATTACTTACAGGTATGTCTGTAGGGCGTTCGTGGGTCGTCTCATTTTCTTCCTACTCCAGCGCATTGTTTGCCCGTGCGTCTTCGCTTAGTTGCCCAAAGACTTCGTGTTCTCAACGACACAATTTCAGTGCGCAACGTCGCTAGCTGCCACGTTCGATGAGCAGCTTATTCGTGAAGCCGGCGAGTTTCTCGCAGAAGAAACCAAGATAAAATCTTCCGTCATCCTTCTCGCTCCCACTTGCAACATTCAACGTTCTCCGCTCGGAGGGCGCGCGTTTGAGTCGTTCTCGGAGGACCCTCACCTATCCGGTATGTCTCCGGTATTTTCGTCACCTAATCGCATCTATATCTCATCAACCATTACTATTGTTAAGGTACTCTGGCCGCTGCATATGTCGCCGGTCTTCAGTCCAAAGGCGTCGCCGCTACCATAAAGCACTTCGTTGGAAACGATCAAGAGCACGAACGGACTGCTGCCAACTCCGCCGTATCCGACCGCGCCCTTAGAGAGATATACCTATATCCGTGCGCATTGATGATTGAATTATATACCCTCTAGATCCCCAGACATCTTGTGCTAGGTTCCTGCTTGCTCAGAAGATCGCGAAGCCGTGGGCTTTCATGACTTCTTATGGAAGGATTGGTGGCGTCCACTGCTCAGAGAACCCAGACTTGCTTCAGAGGATCCTTCGGGACGAGTGGAACTTCGATGGAATAGTAATTAGCGATTGGTATGTCCTTCTCCACACCCTCAAATCTATTGTTATCCGAGCTTCATTAGTCCCGGACTCTGACGTCTTTTCGATGCAGGCACGGTACCTACGGCACTGCAGAAGCTCTCAATGCAGGCCTCGACCTCGAGATGCCGGGACCTCCTCGCTGGAGGACCTCGAATCTCATCTACCACACCCTGTCATCGCAGAAACTCCTTCGTACCACCATCGATGATCGCGTCACCGCCATTCTCACTTTCGTGCAAAAAGTCGCCCGGAAAAATCCAGATATCGTCTATGGCGATGGCGTCGAGCGTTCGCGCGATTCTCCCGAGATACGTGCGTTTTGCAGGCGTCTAGCTGCCAGTGGTGTTGTCCTCTTGAAAAACCAGAACGCCGTACTCCCCCTCACGCAGAGGAGAATCAAGAGGATCGCAGTTATCGGCCCGAACGCTCGCGCTCGGGTTATTTCCGGAGGAGGTTCTGCCGCTCTCAAACCGAAATACGTCGTCACTCCATGGGAAGGAATAAAGCAGGCTGCTCCTGAGAGTGTCGAGATCAAGTTCGAGCTCGGGTGTTATGGTGTGTGTGATCTTGAGTATTTCGGGTCACGATGACGAACATACACGTTCTAGCCCACAAATATTTACCGACGCTCGAGAACCAGTTGACGACACCGGACGGGAAGCCCGGCTGGCTCTGCACCTTCTACACGCAGGATGAGGAAGGTCACCCAGACCGTGCAGTTGCCAGCTTCGTCGTTGAAGACACTCGCATCAAGTTGAACGACTTTTTGCCCGAAGGGATGACTCCCGAGTGGACGATCAAGCTCAGTGGAAGGCTTCTTGTTGAAGAAAGCGGCCCCTTTGACTTGGGACTCACCGTCGCAGGTGGATTTAACCAGTTTCGATGGTGTATCCGTACTGACAGTGCTGTAACAATCCAGGCCGGGCTAAACTGTGGATCAACGATAAACTTACTATCGACAACTGGTAAATTCGTCGTCCTCTCCTTGCTGTATTTGTTTTGCTCATCCACCTTCCCAACAAGGACGAGACAGACGCCAGGGGATTTCTTCTACGGGTAACAGTTTTATCTATTATATCGTTACTCTTTCAGCTCTGAGGAGAACTTCAGTCAGGGCACTATCGAAGAAAAGGCAGTAGTTGATCTCATCGGCGGAGAGACAGTCGAGGTCCTGGTCGAGTACACCAACACGTCTCCGCCGGATAGCGAAGGCGATAGAGATCTTTCACAACCCGCGTTGATGCGTGGTGTCGTACGTCGCACCGTTAAAGGAATATTTCTATCTACTAACGACGGAATATAGCGTTTAGGTGGTGCGGCGAAGATAGACCCCGATAAGGCCATCGAGGACGCCGTTAGACTCGCGTCTCAATCCGACGCGGTGATAGTTGTTGCGGGTCTGACGCCGGAATGGGAGAGTGAAGGCTTTGATCGACCTTCCCTCGACCTTCCTGGCCGTCAAGACGAGCTGATCATGAGAGTTGGAAGAGTTAATGCTAGTACCATCGTTGTCGTGCAGTCTGTGAGTGCATGCCAATTTTGTCGTCGTTCTCTTTCTGAGGTTTACCCATCACGGTTGTGTACACTTCCAATTGTAGGGCTCTGCTGTCGCAATGCCCTGGATACACAGAGTCTCGGCGATCGTTCAAGCATGGTACCAGGGAAACGAAGTCGGCAATGCCATCGCAGACGTCCTCTTTGGCAAAGTCAACCCATCTGGTCGACTGCCTCTCACTTTCCCCGTTCGCATAGAAGACATTCCGGCCTATCCGAATCTCCAAAGCGAGGCGGGCGAAATCCATTACAGGGAAGATCTCTTTGTAGGATATAAGTACTATCAGTCAAGGAAGGTGCATCCACTGTTCCCTTTCGGGTGAGTGCTCTGATGACTTTCTCCTAGCCAAAGCGCTGATCATAATGGCTTACCATAGTCATGGCCTCTCATACACGTCATTTGAGTTCACGGACCTCACCATTTCTGAACCCTCATCTGATGATGTTGGATTCGAGGTTCACATTTCGCTATCGGTCCGGAATGTTGGTCCTGTCATTGGCTCTGAGGTTGTCCAGTTATATGTGTCCTACCCACCTACAGGTAATATCATCCCACATCGGCAACTCAGAGGGTTTGTTAAGGTGCATGATCTTCATCCGGGAGAGTCACAAGAGGCCGTCATTGCCCTTGATCGCTATGCTTTCTCCTTTTGGGATGCGGGAAAGGGGGTATGGACTGTTGGCTCTGGTACCTATGGCATCTCTGTTGGAAACAGCAGTGACAGTCTGCCTTTGGAAGGAGAGGTGGTCATGAAGAGAGGCCTGCAGTGGACAGGAGTTTAGATAATTTTTGTCTCTGTAGTGAGGATTGTTTCTGTGCTGTGCTGGTGTTTTGTGTCTTTCTTACAATATATATATATATACATAGCTCGCAATTCACTGATGGTCGTTATGAGTTGGAGCGGTGTGTGGCCTGGTTGTACCATGTGCGGTGGTTGTAGGACATCATGGCTGGACGGTCGCTGGCAGAGGAGAGATGACAACATGCACCAGCAAGCAAGGGGAGCTGACAAATATAATGAATAACCAGGACCTGGTTAGTTAGTTAGGCCCTCGGGCCTCTTAAAAATTTTTTGGACCCCACTCAGAAAATCGTCAAAAATCGCCAAAATGATAGATTGGGCTGGGAGCGATGTAGGTATCATGTGCTGATGCTAATTGGATTATTATAGAACCATTTTGTGGGCAAAATGTTGATGACTGGGTCAAAACTAGAGTGAAATAATTAAGAGTTTCGCTGTTGGGCAGTCTTACGCAAAGCTCAGACTGGTAAATTGAGTGTGATTGAACAGCCATGCATCATGGAAATATAGAAGCATAAGGTTTGGGCTCAGAGGCTAGGGCAGGGGAAGATCGACGTCAACGGCGAACATAACCTAGCCTAGGCTAGGGTAGGGGAAGATCGACGTCAACGGCGAACATAACCTAGCCTAGGCTAGGGTAGGGGAAGATCGACGTCAACGGCGAACATAACCTAGCCTAATTCAAGTGCAGATTGAATGATAGACTGATTATAAATCACTTATACTTCATTCCCCAAAAGAAATAAAGAGCGGAGGTTCTTCTGATTGGCTCAGAAATATTATTTAAATCATTTAAATATTAATTACGGTTAGTTAGTTCACCCCTCGCCTCCCTTAACAAAAAAATCGACTCCCGGTGTTTCATTCAGGATCTCAGCTCCCCTTGAGTTCACAGCCTAAGTGGCCACTTACCACCTTTGAATTCTATGTCATAACATTCAGTGGCTACCCTGGAAAGAGATTACCCTTTTTCCACTATGCATGGATGCTTCAGTGACAATAAAGACGGCAACATCTCTCCCTGGTTTGGACCAGCAGGTAACGGCTTACCAGAGGGTGTTATAGCCGGGCAACACTTTGCAAGGTTCAAGAAGGAACCTGTACATTCAGCCTATACATTTTCCACTCATTTGTTGCCTGCATCTGATCTGAATACAAGTTGACAAATATTTGGCACACAAAATCTAACCCTCTAGAGGTATTACACTTCTTCTCTGTTATAAATTATTGCTAATAACGTGGTACACTTTTGACTAGTCTTACACTATATTCGCCAAGGATGGACCCATGCACAACACTAGGAGCTGTGCTCACTTTCTGGAAAAATGTGGACAGAGAAAGATGGATAAGGTGCTAAACCCACCCATAGCAACTTCATCATCTTTGTGTATATTCCCTTCACAATTCCTCTTTCTGTCTCTTCACCTTGTATTTCTGTGTTCCAAAGGCACTAACTGAATCTTTGTTCCACTGACAATTGAGCAGGGTTTACCTTTACTCGCTTATGAACCCCGATCTCGTTCACTGTACTGGCGATAACGTAAAGTCTGGGAACACGTGGTCGACACGGAGTCTCTATGTTCACGTCGTTTTGCGATAGTGTGCTCACACAACTGCTGGTGGCAAAATTTATGTACGGAATCTGTAGACTACATGCCAATGAAATATTCTATGTGCTTCAAAACCTTGTATGCTTTTCTTTTGACTACTCCACAGCCTGAACTCTCGTGTCCATCTGTCCTGTGTGAGCCTCAATGTCCTCGACTGTTAACTCATCCCATACCTTCTAAACAGCAGCCCAAAGCTTGTCAAGAGAATTAGCTGATCCAGGGAGGTCCGCTACACGGTTCTTCACCTTGAGCCAAAGCGGTTCCTCGGGGTTTGGATTGGGGGAAGATGTTGGGTGGGGAAGGTGCTTGATCCCGAGCTCGTTTCGGGCAGCTTTGGCGAGAACACTTTTGTGGCCGGGGGCTCTATCCTCCACTACAAGGATCTCACACCCTCTACGACTCTCCATCTCCTTCACAAAGTCCTTCAAAGGACCATGAAGCACCTGCTCAACATATTCCTTTCCACCCATTCCTCCATCCTTCCTCTGACCATTCTGATCCTTCTTGGGTGGGGGTAAATCCAGCTTGATGATGGGACCCTTGACACTGTGAGCGATGCATGCCCAAACCATGATCAATTTGCGCCCACTTCGGAAGATTGGCTGTGTACACTCAAAGTTATGCTCTTTTCCTGGACGATGTGTCACCCTTTTCTGACCCGGCCTCTCTCCTAACTCTATTGACATCTCATCCATCTATATAACCCAGCTCCAATCTCTCCCTGTATTATCCTTAGCCCATTGGAGACGCTTTCTGACCGCTGCCGCTGAAAGAAAGGGCTTGCGACGTGCGACACAGTGGCGATAGCCGGTAGCATTGGCGATGCCACGGACTTGGCGCTCTGTTACTTCTGGAATAAGTAACCCCCAAAATGTATTTACAGGGCTTAAATCGATTATTTTTGATTTCTTGGATGATGTGGCACTCCGTGCGATTGTCGATAGCGCAAGGATGACCCGAACGGGGTAGATCGTTGTGAGTATGATACTTCTCTTCCCGCCGCTGAGTATACAAGGCTGTTGAGGGTGCACAGCCAATTTCTTTGGCAATTCTGTGGTAGTCCCAGCCCAGCTTGCGAAGCTGAAGTATCCGGCCATGTTTGGAGGGTGTGAGAGGGGTTTTGCGAATGGGAGGCATGGGTTTAGGTGAAAGAAACATCGAACAAACATGTGTCACACAAAGATTCAATGACACATGACCGTGCTCGAAGACTTTATGTCACTACGAGTACATGATTGCACCCTTTGCGCCCGTACATTGGAAAGTGTTTGGATGCAATACTCAACAGAGAATTGGTGAAGAGGAAAGAGCTTTGGTCAGAACCTACCATTGCACAAGGGTGGGAAAATCTGAGTACATTTATTTACCCAAAGACGTACAAATCTGATATTGGTCACAGGGAGCATTCAAGGGCCATTTGAGGAAGTCACCATACAATATTGTATTATTAATAAAATCAAGTTTTGCGGCAATGTAATGGTTATTGAACATCTCGACATTAAGGAGATGAGAAGGGTGGCCAACGGAAAGGGGGAGAAGAATAGTGTTGAATATGCCATGCCAAATATTATTGCAAATACGGTGTAGATAACCAAGTTGTATAGGTTTATCAGAATCGAACACCGACTAATCAACGTCAAAATGCGTGAAGAAGGGAGTTGGAAGTCCAAAGTCCTGATGTGGATATGATGGAGCGCAGGATGTGGAAATTCCTAGGTGCGGAAGAGGTGCATAACACTGTCTATGATGCTGCCTCAGAGATACTCAGAAGTGAAGAGGGAGGCAAGATGGAGAGTTGTCAAATTGAGGGTGCTATTAAGCAAGGAATTCTATCTAATGATCTGGAAGAAATGCTTAATCCCAGGGGCAATGTGGGAAAGATAGTGAAGAGCATTATGATATTTGAGACAATGGTGCCAAAGTCAATGGCTCTCAATCTAGGTGTCTCTGCCAAAGATCAAAGGCAGAATCCTCGCCCAGAAAGAACAATCCAGAGAGGTAAGAGATCATCAAGCCAAAGACCACAAATGCTGTGTGCACCTTGCTTCCACTTTGATGACAGTGTGCGCTGAAGGAAGGAGAGAACATCAGGAGAAGGAAGACTAATTAGAAGTAAAGGAATAGAGCTGGCGACTGGTGGTTCAGAGGAGAAGAAGTCGCTAAGGTTTTTGAAGGGGGCGAGCCCAGCTGACGCCGGCGGGGTGATTGCCTTTTTGTAATCTGCAGAGAGTTGTGTGTAAATCATTTTTTGAGATGATTGATGAGACTTGGAGGAAGAGTTTTTGAGGAAGGGAAAAGTGCGTACAGATCAAGTTACAACCTCTCTTATATTCTGGGAGAAAAAGGTTCTCCCAATGTAGCCTCACCATCTAGCTCAGTAGCCAACGAAAACTTTGGGATTGTCTATGAAAATCATATTGTAGCTGGACAAGATTAGCAGAGCGGACAAAGAACGTCGGGGTGATTTGTGTAAGTTATATTTCTTGTTAAATATCTGTCATATATGTCATGACCTTTCATCATTTCCATGCCTTTTCTATTATTTTCTGGTGTGTGCCACAGTTGGGCCACACTTTTCCAAGTTTCTGTACCACTGTGGCCTGAGTTTGGTTGTGTTTGGTTCTGGCTAGTATATAAACCTACTTCCTGTTTTGTACTCTAGTCTTGAGATCGTCAATCTCCCTCCTATACAACCTTTTCCTCGCCCTTGGTGTGTGTTTCTGAGTGAGAGATCGCCTGCCAGCAACCCCTCTTCATAGGATATGGTTGTTCTGGTGTGGTCGTAACAATATATAACCCTATTGTACCAAACTGTGACACGATAAACAGAACAAGTCATTAATATGTCACGCAAAATCTACATGAACAGTTAGTCTGAAAAGTACAGTACATTGTCCTATCTGCATAATATTTGTGTGTTGCTGAATAATATTTTATGTCCAAAATTCATTTGATTGCTGGAGGGGTGTAAAATAGATCACTTTTGGAAAATTGTGCTCTCTGGAACACAACCAGTCTATTAAAAGTGAGCAGACCATTGGAGATAAAGTATTTACTTAAAGCGCATGAACTATACAACTATTGTATGAGGATAATAAGTGATGCTTGAGCTAGAGCCTTATTAAGTGGGGATCTGTTACAGTGCTTTGGCCATGAGACCCCCTTCCCCAACATAGGCTACTATTATCTACTAAAGTAAGTTAGAATTGCTTACAATATATCCATGTTTATGTTGATAGTAAAGGCTGATCAAAGTGTCTACTGTCTTTTTTTCACCTTAAGTTCATCAGTGATGTGAAAGGACAGCTCTGTAAATCAAGCCAGTCCCCCTTCGAGGTTCATTGGGCTTGGGGGATAGTATACACTTATCTTGTTCAGCATGATTTGTGCGCAAAATAAATTAGACAAGTTCACAGTCTATTCAAGCCCTGCTATATTTGGCTCAAGGGCTCAGGATAGACAGGGGATGGTGTAAGGAGCATACATGCAGATATATTCTTTTTTCCTGTTCTCTGCTTTTTTTTCCCTTTCCCACTCCATTCATCTTCAGACACATCCTCTTCTATTTCTTACCTACTGTGGCGAACAAAAATAATGCAGGTGGCACTGTGGCCTCAAAAATGACTTGAGTTTTTTTCAGCGAGGGTCTTGATTATTGTACGGTCTTTTGTATGATATAATAGTAGTCTGTATGGAGTATCTACCGGGCAATGATATTCTGCCAATACCTGTACATGGGGTGATAAAATCGCGAATTTGATTAAATTGCCCGATTAAATTGTAATTTTAATAGCACATGAAAGACATAATATTTTCAAGCAAACAAAAGTTCTATCGGACACTTTGGTATGTATAGAGAGCAATTAAAGTCATAAACAGCCAGTGTCATAGCATGTACAATTATGGGGTCAGGGGACATTGTGTGGCATAAAGTGCAGGTCACAACATGGCCTCTTCTGAGCAGAAATAGAGGTTCTAATACTTTCTGAAGTAATTTACATAAAATTATGGTACAGTTGCTTTATAAATGAGCTCTTGGAATGAGATTCTGGGTCCATTTCTATGTAGAGTAGTACTATGCTGTAGCCTGCACTTTGTGCCACGCAATGTCCCCTGACCCCATAATTGTACAGGCTATAACACTGACTGTTTATGGCCTTTATCAGTTTCTCTATATCCCAAAGTTTCCCATAGAGCTTTGTTTTGCTTGAAAATATCATGTCTTTGATGTGCTATTAAAAATACAATTTAATCGGACAATTTAATCAAATTCGCGATTTTATCACCCCTTGTACAGGTATCAG
>NW_006763145.1:1426121-1426969 GCF_000264905.1 Stereum hirsutum FP-91666 SS1
AAATAATGCAGGTGGCTCTGTGGCCTCAAAATGACTTGAGTTTTTCAGCGAGGGTCTTGATTATTGTACGGTCTTTTGTATGATATAATAGTAGTCTGTATGGAGTATCTACCGGGCAATGATATTCTGCCAATACCTGTACATGGGGTGATAAAATCGCGAATTTGATTAAATTGCCCGATTAAATTGTAATTTTAATAGCACATGAAAGACATAATATTTTCAAGCAAACAAAAGTTCTATCGGACACTTTGGTATGTATAGAGAGCAATTAAAGTCATAAACAGCCAGTGTCATAGCATGTACAATTATGGGGTCAGGGGACATTGTGTGGCATAAAGTGCAGGTCACAACATGGCCTCTTCTGAGCAGAAATAGAGGTTCTAATACTTTCTGAAGTAATTTACATAAAATTATGGTACAGTTGCTTTATAAATGAGCTCTTGGAATGAGATTCTGGGTCCATTTCTATGTAGAGTAGTACTATGCTGTAGCCTGCACTTTGTGCCACGCAATGTCCCCTGACCCCATAATTGTACAGGCTATAACACTGACTGTTTATGGCCTTTATCAGTTTCTCTATATCCCAAAGTTTCCCATAGAGCTTTGTTTTGCTTGAAAATATCATGTCTTTGATGTGCTATTAAAAATACAATTTAATCGGACAATTTAATCAAATTCGCGATTTTATCACCCCTTGTACAGGTATCAGCAGGATATCATTGCCCGGTAGATACTCCATACAGACTACTATTATATCATACAAAAGACCGTACAATAATCGAGACCCTCAATGAAAAAAAACTCAAGTCATTTTTGAGGCCACAGAGCCACCTGCATTATTTTTT
>NW_006763145.1:1426989-1441840 GCF_000264905.1 Stereum hirsutum FP-91666 SS1
CCTGTTCTCTGCTTTTTTTTCCCTTTCCCACTCCATTCATCTTCAGACACATCCTCTTCTATTTCTTACCTACTGTGGCGAACAAAAATAATGCAGGTGGCACTGTGGCCTCAAAAATGACTTGAGTTTTTTTCAGCGAGGGTCTTGATTATTGTACGGTCTTTTGTATGATATAATAGTAGTCTGTATGGAGTATCTACCGGGCAATGATATTCTGCCAATACCTGTACATGGGGTGATAAAATCGCGAATTTGATTAAATTGCCCGATTAAATTGTAATTTTAATAGCACATGAAAGACATAATATTTTCAAGCAAACAAAAGTTCTATCGGACACTTTGGTATGTATAGAGAGCAATTAAAGTCATAAACAGCCAGTGTCATAGCATGTACAATTATGGGGTCAGGGGACATTGTGTGGCATAAAGTGCAGGTCACAACATGGCCTCTTCTGAGCAGAAATAGAGGTTCTAATACTTTCTGAAGTAATTTACATAAAATTATGGTACAGTTGCTTTATAAATGAGCTCTTGGAATGAGATTCTGGGTCCATTTCTATGTAGAGTAGTACTATGCTGTAGCCTGCACTTTGTGCCACGCAATGTCCCCTGACCCCATAATTGTACAGGCTATAACACTGACTGTTTATGGCCTTTATCAGTTTCTCTATATCCCAAAGTTTCCCATAGAGCTTTGTTTTGCTTGAAAATATCATGTCTTTGATGTGCTATTAAAAATACAATTTAATCGGACAATTTAATCAAATTCGCGATTTTATCACCCCTTGTACAGGTATCAGCAGGATATCATTGCCCGGTAGATACTCCATACAGACTACTATTATATCATACAAAAGACCGTACAATAATCGAGACCCTCAATGAAAAAAAACTCAAGTCATTTTTGAGGCCACAGAGCCACCTGCATTATTTTTTTTCGCCACAGTAGATGGTACAAGTAATATTCTGAGTCTCTCCTCCATCTGCTAAGGTAGCCTGGTCCTAAACCTAAGGCATCACCTATAGCCAAACCCTAACCTAAACCAAACACAAGCCTAGCCCTGTAGCTGAAGGCGTAGGCGTACAAACGTGAATACTAGGAGCGCATGTCCTAGGGGCACTAGCCCAGAGAGAATATGAGTGAACTGAGACCGTGGGCTTGGGGCTGGATACACCAGGACACAAGGTCACACTGAGTATGGCGAGAAGCAAAGGAGATCGAGTTAGGGAACTATTCTATGATACAGGTGATTCTTATATACATCCTGAGCTGACCCTTTAGGGCACACCCTCACTGTACACTACAAGTGAACACTAAAGGAATCCTTCATGGATATCCAGTGGGTCTAGCAATGGGCACAATGGGTACAAACTGCTGAGTCAACATGCACAAGACTATTCTAGAATGTTCCAGACCTGATCACATGTCCCTACATCATGACCACAAGGTCACATGCCATCACGTGCCTACCACATGACTGGTCACATGCCTATCCCTCTATCCATCCCACATCTCCATCGTCGAAGTGGCACCTGGGGCCACAATGCCCGCAAGGCGCGTACACTCCTTAGAAACACCGAGAAATAAAGAGTTAGGTTTAGCCTGAAGGCCGTTTCACCGTCCCCTTGGTTACGACTTCCGACCTTCTCCCGGCCCTGCTTCTTCTACGTTCCCACATTACTCCCGTTTGGCTCCCTCACGTTCCATACGTGTTACTTTGGTTAACTGCTTCTCCTTCCTGATTGGCTATCCAATTACACTTCCTAGGCCGGCTACCTTGGCAACCGACTTAACCGGTCTTCCTTTGCTTCTACCTCTCATGTTCTCTCCGATTGGCTAGGATCCCTCTTCTCAGCTCAAAGCTCCTCGTATCTACATACCCCAGCTTTGAGCTCGTCAATACCTGGATTAGCTCTCTGACTCAATCTACCTTTCACCCCTTCAACCTTGTCTCTTTAGACCGTCTCGCGAACATTACCTGCGACCCCAACCCATCCCTTCACCTTTGGACCAGGATCAGCCGTGGAAGACACTCAGATTAACATCGAGTAGGCCCGGCCATGACAGATGGTCTACCACTGGAAGTTTAGCTTATCAGTGTTAGGCACAATAATCTACATGTGTGAGGAGTTTCGTACATCAGACCCGTTGTTTTGTTGTTCCCTTTCCATTCTTTCTTTTTTCTTTCATGGCCCTTGTCTACATTTGTTTCGGTATTCGATAGATAACCATGTCCTGGCTCAGTCCATCTACAGGGATCAGCTTATGTCTAGTGTGGTTCAACACATCTGTGATTTCAAGTGTTTCTATTCCATCGTTCTTTCTCCACAGTTTGGTATTCTTTTTTTTTTGTTTCGCAAATTGTGCCTGTAACTTGTTCAAAGATTCACGTATTCCGTATCCACAATCCTGTCCAGTGATATCGTTGATCTCTCCATTGGCTACCCATTTTCGTGTCCAGCATGGTTCAACATGTCTGTGATTTCAAGTGCTTCTATTCCATCGTTCTTTCTCCACAATTTGGTATTCTTTTTTTCATCTTGCGGATTGTGCCTGTAACTTGCCAGGGCATGCCACGATTATATCCGTGCGAGTACCTGTATCCGTGGAAACAAGTACCTGTGCCCTCAGAGGCCACACCTGTATCCGGGGTGGCATCCGTGGGAACGGGTATCTATATCCATGGATACAGGTACTCATGGATAGAAATAATCTACAGGTATCTTGAAGGTACCTGAGGGGTACCCATGGGTAATGTGATAAATATGAGCTGGGGAAGGGGGTATAGGGGTACTCACCAGGTCAATACTGTTGTTCTCGACGACGGGTGGGCCAAATCGTGTCAAACGAAGTACGGGAGGTGATGAAGGCCATTAGTCCGCATCGATTGACCCCATAACGTCGGAAATATACGCGGAATTGAGTGAGAATGAACAAATTTACGGTAGAGGGAAGCAGGAGGTACTCACCAGGTCAATACTGACGTTCTCGACAACGGGTGGGCCGAATTGCATCCAACCAAGGGCAGGGAGCGATGCGGGACATTGAACCGCGTCGATTGACCCCGCAACGTCGGAAACATACGCAGAATTGGATGAGAACGAGCACATTTACGATAGAAGGTAGGAGGGGGCACTCACCAGGTCAATGTTGTCGTTCTCGATGACAAATGGGCTGAATTGCATCAATTCAAGTATGGGAGGCGATGCGGGACATCAACACGCGTTGATCGACCCCGCAACGTTGTAAACATACGCAGAATTGAGTGAGAACGAGCACATTTACGATAGGAGGAAGAAGATAGTGCTCACCAGGTCATTGCCGTCGTTCTCGACAACGGGGGGGCCGAATCATGTCAAATCAAGTATGGAGGGTGATGCGGGACATTAATTCTCGTCGATTGACCCCGCAACGTTGTAAACGTACACGGAATTGAGTGAGAACGAAGAAATCTACGATAGAAGGTAGCAGGGGGTACTCACCAGGTCAATGTCGTCGTTCTCGACGACGGGTGGGCCGGATCACGTCAAACCAAGTGCAGGAGGCGATGTGGGACATTAATCCTCGTCGATTGACCCTGTAACGTCGGAAATGTACGCACTATTGGATGAGAACGAGCAAATTTACGATAAGAATGGGAGGGAGGTACTCACCAGGTCAGTACCATCATTCCCAACAATGAACACACCAAATCTCTTCAACAAAGTACCAATAGATATAGAAACCAGTGCCTAGAATGAGCATCACCACCATGGACAGAAACACGACGTGTCAACTCTGTCGATGGTGATGTGTGCTCGGAGAAGAGTGAGGAGAGATGTGCCAGCAAAGCATCATTGGATGCACGTCTGGCCTGTGGCAAAATTCCGACGCGATATGGCAGGTACTCTCCCATGGGTACCTGTGGGACCTGAAGCGCTACCTGTATCTGTGCAGCCACCCGTCGGAATGAGTATCTGTATCCACAGATACAGGTACCCGATGGTGTGCCTTACGAGTATCTGTTGCAGGTACTCACGGGTCCTGGTACTCGTGGCATGCCCTGTAACTTGCTTCAATAGTCATGTATTCCGTATCCACAATCCTGACTAGTGGTATCGTCGATCTCTCCATTGCGTGTCCTTTGAATGTCTATTTGCCATCTTACATCTATCGAATAGTATAGATCAAACCTTAGGGTGTATAACATTGTATAAAAGACTGGGTCACAGTACATAAATATAGCATGAAGGCCTGACCAGAACATGAAGAGGAAAATATTATTAACATAAAATTCATACTCCAGCCCTGCAACGTTTGGAAGTGACAGACCCTAACATAGCTAGTGGTGGCTCACTCTTAGTCTGATGAAAAGTGTGAGCCCATCTGTTACCAAACAGTGTCCTGAAGCGGTCATTCTTCAATAACACGATGGGGATGTTGTTCTTAAGACATAGGCTGTTCAAGAGCGCCTCAGGTGACTCTTCGATTCCTGCAATTGTGACTATGTAGATCAAACATGGGAGCTTCTTGGGCTTCTTCTTCTTGGACAATGATCCATGGCCAGATGGTTGGTAAGAAGGATCTCTAGCCTTTCCCATCTTCTTGTAGTCATCAATAACATCTTTACCTCTTGCGACCATCTTACCAGAAAATACAAAACAAAGAGGGTATAGAGTCAGGTATTGTACAGAGATCATAAGCACACGAGAAATGAGTATGTACCTTTCTGCTCTCCCTCTGTAGAATCTTTTCCCGTCAAGGCTGTCCACAGCTGCTGTGAATGTGCTCGGCCTTGGCCTCTCCCCGTGTCCTTATATACCACCGGTGAACTTGCATTGAATTACTATTTCGATGAGTTCTCCAGTGAGCATTTCCATTGTCCACATGTGCAGATCAGCGCCATGAAAAGGATCAATAACGACGAATGTGGTTTCCGTGCAAGTGGTGATACCTTCAAGCGTCTCTTCGACGCTGTTCACCCTGTAGGCATACTGAACGCAAGGGCCTCCATCCACTGAGGCTCTTGCCACCACATATATGCCCCCTATCAAATGAACACTGACCAATGTGAGCTGGAGGTCTCCCAAGTGATTTAATGTGGGGTGGAAGGTCAACATATCACACAACTGTGTAAACATAGAGAAGATGTCCATTAATGTGATAATCACTTGGAGCTCAAAGAAGTATCTGTGGATCAGGGCATGCCACGATTACCGGACGGGTACCTATGCCTATAATACCAATAAAAGGATAGCCACAGTTTCCAGCTTTCAAACGAGCCCAGGGTCATGTCATTTGGACAAGAATTGACTGAGTTATGCCCATTTTTATGCAGGACTAGTCATGGGGGGTGTAAAATAGGTCAGAGGTACCTATGAGTACCTGTATCCCATTTTACACCCCCCATGACTAGTCCTGCATAAAAATGGCTGAAACTTATTTTGAGCATAACTCAGTCAATTCTTGTCCAAATGACATGACCCTGGGCTCGTTTGAAAGCTGGAAACTGTGGCTATCCGTTTATTGGTATTATAGGCACAGGTACCCGTCCGGTAATCGTGGCATGCCCTGGCGTGGATCTTGGGTGCATGTCCCTAATGATGAGTGTTTAGCATCTGTTGAAAGAGGAATTCTTTGTGTTTGATGGCCACTGCAGCAACTATCATCGGCTCTGAAAGCTTGAAAGTCACAGGCTCTCTTCCACTGGTTCTAGTGTTGATTGTGCTTCTTTTTGCCAATTATGGAGTATTGAGGCACTGAAGGGGCATGCAATGATGCATCAAGTGTCGTCGTTTGGCCAGCGACGACGCTTCCTACATCATCCTATGCCCCTCCAGTGCCTGGTCCGTGTTTTCATTCCGTTTAGGGGGTAAACTGTCAGATTATCGCCACACAAGCTACATACATTGTACAGTCTCTTAAAAATCTCCATAATTTGCGGACTATTCAAATCTATGTGACATATATCTGGCTCCCACTGAGATGACGTCATACGCTCTGGAATTCATCAAATATGCTAAACTGAGTGAAGAGGGGGCCCAGTTTAGCGTATTTTGTGAATATTGGAGCAAATATCATCATTGTGGTGGATATCAAACATGTTCCAGATAGATGTGAACTTTTTCAAAATTATAGTCATTTTTGTGAGCCTGTGTGATGTCTGTAGCTTGAGCAGCGATAATTTAACGGTTTGTGGCCCAGGGCATGCCATGAGTACCAGGACCCGTGAGTACCTGCAATGGATACTCGTAAGGCATACCATCGGGTACCTGTATCCGTGGATACAGATACTCATTCCCACGGGTGTGCGCACGGATACAGGTCTGATGCTGGGGCTCACAGGTACTCGTGGGAGAGTACCTGCCATATTCGTCATTTCCAGGCCGGAGCTTGCCGGAGGCCAGATGTTTGTCCAGCGACTCCTCACTCTCCTCGCTCTCCTCCTCACTCTCTCCCACTTCCCCGAGCATACACCACTGTGTGATGTAATTGACACGTCGTGTCGCCATCAATGGTGGTGCCACTCATCCTGTGTACTTGTTTCTATAAGGATCTTGTGGGTCTTTGAGTGAATGAGTGTGGAGTCCCACCCCCTTGCCATCGTAAAATCGCTCGTTCTCGCTCAATAATGTGTATGTTTCTGATGTAGTACCATCAATCGACGTGTCTTGATCCCCTGCATTGGGCCCTGTATTTTGTTTCATGAGAAACGGGCCACTTGTCGTTGAGAATGGCGGTGTTGACCCCGGTGAGTGCCCACTACCCCCTCAAACCGCAAATTTGTCCGTTCTCGCTCAAATCACGCGTTGTTTTGGAAGTAATGACACCGATCGATGCGTCATGAGCTCCTTCATTGGGCCCTGCACTTATTTTGACGAGAAATGGCCTGCTCATCGTTGAGAACGCCGGTGTTGACCCCGGTGAGTGCCCATTACCCCTCCAACTGTAAGAATGCTCGTTCTCACTCAATTCCGCGTACATTTCCGACATTGCAGGCTCAATTGGCGCGGACTAATGTCCTTCATCACCTCCTGTACTTTGTCCAACGCGATTTGGCCCGCCCGTCATCTAGAACGACGGTATTGACCTGGTGAGTACCCCTATACCCCCTTCCCCAGCTCATATTTACCACAGTACCCACGGGTACCCCTCAGGTACCTTCAAAATACCCGTGGATTAACTCTATCCATGAGTACCCGCTGTCACGACCAGGCAATAAGGGAGTCTAAGTACCCCACGGCTCAAGACAAGAGATGGTGGAAAATCGGAAAGGTAATTGATTGAGACTAATAGTCGACCAGGAATAGACGATCCAAAAGCTGGAGAAATACATGCGAGTGCTACGTAGTATTTATACAAATCCCAGAACACCTCAATTGTAAGCAAAATGAAAAGTAAGATGAAATAATCAGAGGAGAGACAAAGAGGAAAGACAAATAATTGTGCACTAAGTTGGTGCACTAGAAAGAACACTGAGCGGCACAAACCACACATCCGTAGCATGTAAACAAAGTAGTCCAAGGTAGGAAGAGAAGATAAGGTGAATAACGAGGCTAAGAGAAAGGGAAAAACGATCTGGAGAACAATGGGTACGGACTCTGCGAACATAAACAATTATCCCAGAGTAGTAAGGCACAGATAAAATACGGAGACACAGTAGAATAATAGTATGAACCAGTAGGAACCTCTCTATATCAAAACGTCGGTGATTGAGTGGAAACTGGTCGAGCTACACAAGGGGAAACACTATCTGATGGCCCTGAGCGATGTTGAGACCAAGATCGTGTTGTAGTATATTCCACAGTGGCCCAATCGCCGAGATTGTTGGATCAATAGAAAGCTCGAGTTTGAGAGAGTCCTCTGGAATTTTGTTCGGAGAGAAACCCCCCAGTATTGTGTCCTGTAGCTTCGTCCGAAGGGGTGTGGAAACCCTAGCGCGTCGAAACGTTCCACAGGAACCGGCAGCTCAGTGCGAGCTTCCGTAGCTGTGATCGCTCCTCGTGCATGGCTTGAATAAAATCGTAAAAGCCCCAGATAAATTGGGGAAGCCTCCTTGGCATGTTATGGTCCATGCAGGTATTCGGTCCGTTGTGTGTTGATAGGAGAAATGTCGCGGTAGACAGTTTACGATGGTCGAGACTTAAGAAACGAGGCTCGACGCGCGAGTGCGGGACTTGCCGGCCTGGTTTTCTTATGTGGCTTGTGGGGGTTTGACGAGGCTCGAAGGTTGAAATAAAATGATAGAAATGTGGGTAAAAATGTGGAGGACTCGTGGCAACCGTGGCGTCATTTGTGGGTGGCGCGCGGAGGCGAATAATGCAGAAAATGAATTAAAAACAGGTCATATGCATAGGGTACAGGTGGCGGTTATGACATCCGCCCATTGGCAAGTACCTGTATCTGTGGATATGGATACCCGTTCCCACGGATGCCACCCCGGATACAGGTGTGGCCTCTGAGGGCACAGGTACTTGTTCCCATGTATACAGGTACTCGCACGGATATAATCGTGGCATGCCCTGTTGTGGCCCGAGTGGCACATGGAGGGAAAGAACAGTGTATGGGCCCCGATGACATTTCTGCTGTCGACGTTTGAGTAGAGTAGACAGCAGAAACGTCATTGCAGTACACATCTCACCCTAGGGATCTCCAGAATTTGCAAAAGAAGCCCAGAAGAAGCAAAATAAGCACAGTCACGCTTCTGATGCTAACTGTGCTTCTATTGGCAATCATGCTTCTTAGAAGCAGCTTTTGCATGTTGCACGGCAATGACCTAAAATATAGCACGAAGAGCCTGTGCAAGTCAATGAGATGCGTCGAGCCCGCCACAACGGGTTCCGCTGCTTGCGCCGCGCGCGCGGTTCGAACTCCGATTCGTCGACCGCGCTCATGCTTGAGGTTCGAAACCTGCCGCCTGATGAGTCTTTACAGACGAAACGTTGGCCTACACGTCGCGGCCGCCCTTACTCTCGCTGTGTTCTACTCGAACACCTCATCATCTTGACGCTCGGAGCTTCGCTCCTCGCTCCTCGCTCCCCTCGCATACTCTTTTCGCTCCGTTCGTTGCTTAACCGGTTTCAACCAACCACCACTCTCGCTC
This sequence comes from Stereum hirsutum FP-91666 SS1, assembly GCF_000264905.1. Classification (NCBI taxonomy): domain Eukaryota; kingdom Fungi; phylum Basidiomycota; class Agaricomycetes; order Russulales; family Stereaceae; genus Stereum; species Stereum hirsutum. The sequence continues at coordinate 1,436,073 of NW_006763145.1, forward strand.
ACACGCGACACTCGTCGTCCCCGCACCAACCAATTACCCGCCCGCCGCACTTACCGCTCCTCGTATCGCTTCCTTAGCTCCGTATCTACGATGTCTAACAGCGAAAACGCCGGTTCGAAACGCAAACGGCTGGATACCGCCGGGAATGCCGAGGTGAGCTCTCAGATTAAATCTCAGAACCCCCCGGCCGGTTCGACTGTGCCCGCCGCGCCCGCCGCGAAAGGCAAGTCGTCCTCTGGGTCGCCTAGCGTCCCAAAGGAATGGTCTGTTCAGCTCTGCGCTGTTCAGCTGTTACCGGTCACACCACCCGACTCGGTCGTAGCGGAGTTCGTCCGTTTATACAACGGTTCGCTCTCTGGCTACAAGCGTGCTTGCGAAGATCATTCCAAGCGTGCTGCCGGTCGTGAGCGCTTCAACGAGGTCATGCAACGGGAGGAAACTCCTAGCGTGATCCTCAATACTCTGAAAGGTCCGACCTTCGCGTTCGTTTCCAGCGAGGCGGAGTCGGAGGCGAAAGCCTCCGAAGCCTTTTTAGAGTACTCCTCTGCGTTGATCGCTGTTCGTAAGGCTGCGACCGTGTATCAACTGGCGTGTTTCAACACCCAGGTGAATCACTCTCGTGCACTTGTGGACAGTCGGGAGCGGATGGAGGCGTGTACGGCGGATCTGACCCAATATGCGTCCAAAGTCCTTTCAGAATTTGGTGCAGTGGATCTGAACCGTTGGAAACCGTACATCGAAGCAGTGGTGCGGGCCCTCGACTTGCAATTGGAGGCGACACGACTCGAAGTCGTTGGCGCTTTCATAGCTGCTAAAGAGGACGCTGCTCGTAGAGCGGCGGACCTTGCGGCTGCGCAGTCAGAGGCTGAGGTCAAGATGGACACTCAATCCGTCGAAGACCTCATCGATGAAAAGCTTAAAAAGCTTAAAGCGGAAATCAGTACGTCTGATTTCACTAGCTTTTCATCGTCACGCCCTCACCCCACCCACCTTTCTTCGCCTAGGCCAGCAGAAACCTGCATCGTCCTCTCAGGACAAGGCCAAAGACGACGACGCTCCGGCGTCGAAGAAGAAGAAAAAAGGTGGATCCTCCACCCAATCCCAACCCGCCGCTTCATCATCGAACGCAAACGCAAATGCGAGTGCATCGAAGAAGAACAAGGCGAAGAAGGAAGGGGGCGGAAACGGAGGAAACGGCGGAGGAAAGGCCGCCAAGAAGGGGAACGGAGGAGGAGGGAACGACAAGGGGAAGGGGAAGGAGACGACGTGATTGAACTTGTTTCGGACGGTGTTCGGTTCGAACATTCGCGCATGAACATTTCTATTGCATTAAAGTCTGCCATCCCTCCTTGTATTCCATCTTATACTTCTCTGTTACCGTCATCGTCTACGTTGTCGAGCTCGTCGGTCTTGTGTACGTCACGGTCTTCCGTAACGCACTTGTCATCGCAGCCCATATCATCTTCGTCGTCGTTGTCTGTCTCGCTGTCTTCATCGTCGTCATTATCTTTGTCGTCGTCAGACTCGATCCCTTTTCTTGGACATCCAAATATTGTATCTTCTTGGACCTTCCCACCTGGTATTCGCTTTCATAGGCTTAAACCAGAATCATACCCCCCGTTATTCTTCAGTGCATCACGAGCACTTCAGTGTCGTTTTATTGTTTCTCGGATGTCGGTGTTGTATTATGATACTCGCCTGTCAAATCAAGCCTTCCATAACTTGACTGAGATCGATTTAACGTATGCCCAAGCCAAGATACTTTCATTGAACATGAAATTTGCACCGAAGCCAATTAAGACTTCGGTTCAAAGTGCATTAGCATCGTTCGATGATTTTTCACGGCGTCTGCGGCTTTCGGAGCATGCGAGTAGAGAGCGGCTAAACCGTTTGAACACTACCATGCTGGATCCGGATATAGAGAAGGGTCAGCCCCGCTATATCCCTAAATTCCACATTCCGAACCCTGAAGCAACGGGGCCTCGCCTTCTCTTTCACAATGAGATAGCACTCCAAAATGCACGAAGGATACTGGAATTGCAAGTTCTCAGCGCTCAAGCACTGCATATCCGTTCCAACCTAAACCACAAGGAGTTTAAGAATCTTCTTCGCATCCTAAAAGATGGGAAGTTACTGGCAGTTCCCGCAGACAAAAATCTCGGTATCTGCTTGGTTACTCTCGAGTGGTACCATCAACAGGCGATTAAGTTGTTGGATAACCCTTCCTATCGTGAGGAAGAGCCGGACCATGAGATGATGTGTTCTACCTTAGAATATATTGTTTCATCCTCTCGTCGACTTCTGACTCGGCAACAGTACCTATGGCTACTTGCGCCTGTCGAAGCTAAGACCAGAAAAGTCCCGGTTATTAAGGTTCTACCTAAGATACACAAGTCCCCAGTATCTGGACGCCCCATTATACCATCGTTTGGCACACTGTTGGCCAATGCGTCGTCCTGGGTAGATTTTCGCCTCAAGCCCCTTCTCGATCGTTTTCCATGGATTTTACCTGATTCAAAGACATTTTGTCGGAGAATTCTTGATGTTAAATTCCCGGTCGGTGAAGAAGTTTGGCTCGTATCGGGTGATGTAGTTGCGATGTACCCCAACATCCCTATTGCGGATGGCATACGTCGCATTGCTGCATTGTTCGGTGTCTCCCCCATGCGATTCAAAACGCTGGAGGAAGCAGCTAAATTGAAAATACGCTCGCTAGATGAACTGACCATAGTTCTTCTGCGACTTGTGTTACAATTTAACTACGCGTCTTTCTGTGGGCGTACCTGGCGTCAGGTTGTTGGTACTGCAATGGGAACTGCACTTGCACCCACTTATGCAAACCTATTCCTTGCGTCCTATGAGGTACACGCGCTTCCGGAGTTTAAACGGTCAACCTTGTTCTACGGACGATTCATTGATGATACATTTGCTATCATACATGGTTCTATAGACGAGGTACATCGATTCCAGAAGCGGTTTAGAGAGCTACATCCAAACATGAGAATGGAATGGTCTCAATCTAGAGTCCAATTGCCATTTCTTGATGTACATGTCTCATTAGAGACAGCACCAGGCGTCCTCTTCCGCTCCACTCAGGTTGAGGTTGTCACGCGCGTATATCAGAAAGCAATGAATTCCTATCTCTACATCCCTTGGCGCTCATGCCATTCTGTCGAATCCAAGCGTGCTTGGGTTAAAGGCGAATTGATTCGCTACGTCAGAATTTCTTCAAGAGAGGAGGATTTCTTGAAGATTCGTGGGCTATTCATAAAGCGTCTTCGCATGCGTGGATATCCAGGGAGGTGACTTCAAAGAGTTATTTCAGAAGTGTCATACACCGCACAGCGCTCAACCGCGCTTCTTCCACACCCTCCAATTTCGGAGGATGAACGTGCGAGACGGCTGTTTGTTCTGAAACTCACCTATAATCCATTGTGGGATGCCGTAGATTTTGGCCCCATATGGCGTTCTCTGTGTGATGCATTTGAAGACACAGGGCTCGGGGAGGCCAGTGATCGTTATCTTGCATCATTTAAAAAGCCAGAGTGTTTAGGTGACCGGTTAAATTCAAACAACCGGAAGATTCTTGAAGCCGATCAAGCATGAGTAGCGATGAACGTTTGGTGTGAAAACTTTTGGGTCTATCTTCGGACTTCGGGAGAAGGGCGCTTACACGCCCCTCCCCTCGTCCTACGATAGACCCTTCAAGTTCATTACATCTGTTCATTCTCGTTCTACTCACCGATTTTTTGATCGTGTATCGAGCGTTCTTGTATACTGTAATTTGACCTGACCCGTCAAAAAACAGTTTAAACCTATGAGATCATCCTAATACACACGTGTTCAGAAAATTGTATTTGCATCTGCTCGTGTTGAGCGAAATATACATTGAGAATTATCCTGCCTCGTGTCCTGCACCGGCCCTTGTATTTTTCATCCCTCATGCGAGGTCGACGTTGTTTCATATGTTCGCCTTTCGAGTCTAGCAAGCTCGCCAGGTGCGCGAAACTTCGTTGACCAAGATGTAAGTATGTGAGCTATATTTGTCTGCTTAGGATCTGTTTTCGCCACAGGAATCAGACCTAAAATATAGCACGAAGAGCCTGTGCAAGTCAATGAGATGCGTCGAGCCCGCCACAACGGGTTCCGCTGCTTGCGCCGCGCGCGCGGTTCGAACTCCGATTCGTCGACCGCGCTCATGCTTGAGGTTCGAAACCCGCCGCCTGATGAGTCTTTACAGACGAAACGTTGGCCTACACGTCGCGGCCGCCCTTACTCTCGCTGTGTTCTACTCGAACACCTCATCATCTTGACGCTCGGAGCTTCGCTCCTCGCTCCTCGCTCCCCTCGCATGTCCCTTGCGATCTGAGCAAGTATAGGAAACTTGGATGAATGTGCCTAGATATGTGATTGCAGGGATTGAAGATCATGGGAAATACCGAATTAAACAAACCACATACCTTCCACCAATCCAGAATTTTCATCCCTTCCTGCCAAGCGTAGGCACCACTGAAAAATTTGTCTAACTCTGCTCGCATCCGAGCGTTCACAGAGCCTCCGTCCCCAGTCAGCGTGGAAGACGAAGCACGAATGGACTTCGCAAAAAAACCTTTTGGATCTTTTGAATCCTTGGAGGGCTTGCCAGACTTAAAGTCCTTGAACTCTGGGCACTCATCCACATACTGCAGATATATGTGCTCAAGTATGCTTTCGGCTTTGGAAGCCAACTCGGGCCGTCACCACGTTTGGAATCGGTGAAGTATTCCGTTCGCATACCTGGATGAAGAACTGGAGCAACAAGCCCAGGTGAATACACGTTAGGTACACGAAAGAGACGATGGAAAGAGCACTGTCTGTAGCCAATAAGGGAAAATGTGAGTCCATAGCCTTCTTGTGATGAACATCGAGTTTTTTGAGGGCAGCTTGAAGGGCTGTACAAAGGTTGTAGCGATTAGGCTCGGGCTTGAGGTTGAGCTCAGCAATTCGAGCTTAAAGATGTTGTTGAATGCCCTTGTAAATTGGAAGAACCATTGGTAAGGTCGGAACTCCACCTTCAGAAAGTTCGATTGTGGTGTCGTGGAAAGGCTAGCGGAGTCATGAGTAAGTACAGAATGAAGCCTGGTTCTTCTACCCCAGGAAGAATTGAAGTACACCCTAAAAGGGAGGAACTTACTTCAAGGATCTCAAGTACATCCTGAAGCATCTGCCAATCCGTTGAGTTTAGCATAAGCGTCTGCTTTCGGATATTTGCAGCGGCCTTCTTCTTCCCAGAGAGTCATTCATCGAGCTTACTGATCCAGTGACTGACAGCCTGTCATCAGGCGTAGCTGTAGCCTGTTTATAAAGAGTCCCTATAGTAAGACTGGGACTCTATACAGAGAGCCCATCATCTTACTGGCCCATGCTAATAAGGGCTCTTTATTAAAGAGCAGTGGTGCTGGTGGGTATTCTGGCTGGAAAAATGGGCGAAAAAATAGGCAAAAAATGGGTGAAAAAATGGGTGGGTAGGTATGGGGTGTGGCCCCGGGGTAGGGGGTGGTTTGGGGATGGGTAGGGGATGGGGTAGGGGGTAGGATAGGGTAGGAAAATGGGGGGTAATTGTGCAGTAGGGCTAGGATAGCTGGATGCAGGGTATGGGGAGGATGTATGGGGCTAGGTATGGGCTCTGGAGCTAGGGTAGATACATAGAGGAATAGGGATAGAATGATGGGCGATAAAAAATACGGAAAAATACGGAAAAATACGGAAATAATAGTAGGAATGCTAGG
>NW_006763145.1:1444338-1448950 GCF_000264905.1 Stereum hirsutum FP-91666 SS1
GATCACCTCACTTTCCCCTACCAATCCACCCCCACAGTACCTGATATACCAATCCTAGCATTCCTACTATTATTTCCGTATTTTTCCGTATTTTTCCGATTTTTATCGCCCATCATTCTATCCCTATTCCTCTATGTATCTACCCTAGCTCCAGAGCCCATACCTAGCCCCATACATCCTCCCCATACCCTGCATCCAGCTATCCTAGCCCTACTGCACAATTACCCCCCATTTTCCTACCCTATCCTACCCCCTACCCCATCCCCTACCCATCCCCAAACCACCCCCTACCCCGGGGCCACACCCCATACCTACCCACCCATTTTTTCACCCATTTTTTGCCTATTTTTTCGCCCATTTTTCCAGCCAGAATACCCACCAGCACCACTGCTCTTTAATAAAGAGCCCTTATTAGCATGGGCCAGTAAGATGATGGGCTCTCTGTATAGAGTCCCAGTCTTACTATAGGGACTCTTTATAAACAGGCTACAGCTACGCCTGTGGACTGATCCGGATTGGGCTTCCGATCCAAATACGCGCCGGTCTCAGACCGGGTTCTTCCTGAAGCTTGCCAATGGCATCTTCTCCTGGACTAGCCATGCGCAGAAGACAATTGCTCACTCGTTGACTGAGGCTGAGTATATGGCATTGTCTGATTGCTGCAGACAAGTGGTGTGGGTCCGGAATCTGCTAGAGGAAATGGGCTATAACCTCAAAGCCATTCCTATTGCTGGCGACAATCAAGGCTCCATCTTCATGGCCTCAAATCCTGTCACTAGCAAGCACTCGAAACACATCGACATCCGGTATCATTATATCCGTGAAGTTGTCGAGCGTGGTCTTGTGCAAGTCAAATTCATAGACAGCAGTAAGAACCCTGCGGATCTCTTTACGAAGAATCTGCCCCGCGTAAAGTTCAAACCCTTCCGTTCTCAACTTGGGCTTGAGTTTTACTCGCCTTCTACCTCTGGGTCGTTTTCATAGGCACCTTTCCAATTACGCTTCGAGCTCACTTTATGTGCTGCTCAGCGAGGGGGAGTGTTGAATGGTGGCTATGTCCGCCAGTCCGGCTTGTATTCACATGACGTAACACTATGATTTCTTATTGTTCTTTCGTTCTCACGCGTCTAGCTGTATAGTATTACTTAAGGCTGTATGCTCTGCATGTACATAAACCCTTGGGCATTCGCCCTGTAATCCTAACTACTTTTCTCGCCTCTCCAACCACTGCGTACTACCAAGCCACTCAACCCAAGCCTTACTCCAGGTAAGTACTGAGAGCGGTATCACTACGTTAACCCTCCGCTGCTCAACATGCACGAACCTTGCATTGCCCGCTTCGCCGTCAAATCTAGCAAAGAAAAGAAGCAAAAGGAAGAGGTAGTATAAACGATGTACCTTCGTTCCTCAGGCATCGTAACATCTCTTAGCCCATGGGCCAAGCTTACATTGCACAAACTCATGGTGCGCCTCCCAATCAACAAAGCCATCCTTCAGAAGGATCTGGACTATGGTCAGGCCAAAGGAGGTTGTGGTGGATCAAAGAGCCTCTGTCGCCATGTCTGTTGATGCACTGCTCCCAAGGAACACGGTATGAGTGATGATCCTTGGTTTGAAGTCAACAAATGCGGCAAGTAGCTTAGTCAGGATAGAGCCAGGTTCTTCTGGATTGGAAAGGAAAGGAAAATAGGAGTTGTACATCTCCGCGCCGATATGAGAGTCATCGATAACCAAGGGGAATTCATTCTCAAATGCTGACCATTTGGATACGATATAGCACCACGTGGTATGAATGACACTTTCAAGTGCGCTAACAGTAGCCCACATGAGTAGCAAGAAGAAATGTACGAAGACATTATATGAAGGACAGGAGAGATCGACACTCTGGAAGTATCGGGACTGAGCGATTTTGAATGTGGCCCACTCAGTGTGCCAGTCCTTCAAAGACACGTCACTTGGTCCCTTGTCGTAGAATGACCCCATGATGAACAGTGGACTACAGAACATGGTTAACCAGACATGTCTAAAACAAAGTCAGTTCTTTGTTAACTGGGTGGGATCACCAGTGCCTGAGATATCACAGAATTCCGCTATAGAGGGCAAGACCTAGGTCACTCATACGTGAAGATCCTGGGAGCCATAGGAGGCAGTATGGTCGGGAAATTTGGTTTCTGAGAACGTAAAGTTCAGACCACCGGATTTTGCAGTGCCTTGGAGACCTGTCCGTGTCTTGCCTCTGCCCAAGGTGGCCCTCATGACTCTGGAGGAGTATCAGTGACTGATGAATAACAAATGCAGGTGCCACCTACGTGTTTTGATGCAGGACAATGAGCGGTCGACTTGTGCAGAGAGCCCTTTTGAGGGCGATTGAAGGTCATCAAGCAAAGTGTCGACATCAACCTTGAGCCCGAACTGGAGGGATATTTGTTCGTGTTGGTCAAGGATGCTGAACATGGGTTGGAGTATGTCCCTTGCGGCCTCATCAAGCTGTGCCGTAATCACTGAGTGTGAAGTCAGAATGAAAGGTGCAATGCAAGTAAATGACGAAACCCACCTTTAAACAGGTTTTAGGCGGATGAGAAGCAGGGACAGGGAATACAAGGCGATTAGTTCTTTAATTCTTCTGCTATAACACAGCAGACATACCAGCAGTGATGATGCGGTCCTGCCATGTTTCTATACCAAGAAGTCAGTTCAAATGAATCAAGCAAAATATGGTCAGGACGTACGATGGTAAACAAGATGGTAGTAGTCTTCTGTGGTGGTTAGCATACGCACCAGGTTAGAAGCTGAAAGCCCGCAGCCAAACGAACACAGTAGAATCACTAGATCGTCATGTTCTTGAATCCAGCCGGACATAGCGGAGGAGGTCATCCTATAGTTCCACTCCATGGCCTCAAACTCTCATCTCCCTCCTCTTCAGCAATATTGTAGGTCTCGGTATAGAAATAGCCGCCTGTTTACCAGCTCTTGACATTCACATTGTACAGTCTGTTTCTGCTCTAGGCTTAGCTTGTCCCAGGGCACAGTATTTTCCGAGCAGGAAGTGGTGATGTGGTGGAGCTCGACTGAGCACACTCAAGAGTACGATGAAGAGTGTCGGTGGGGGTGGTGGGACTTGATTGGGCAGGCTCAGAAGTACGATGAAGAGTAGAGTGTATCATGCTAGGCTGAGGTTCATCTAAGGCTAAGGTTCATCGTTTAACTGAGCATGTTTTGCACTTCGTTTGACAAGGTAGGGTTTGTTGGAAGGATTGTATGATGAGAGAGGCGCTGATACAGCAGAGTTCGACTGGTGGGCTATGAAAGATAGGAGGAGCTTGCATGTAGATGGTTGAGACAGGGACATTTTTGAAGTGGGGCCCTTGTAAATTGGGAGAGAGTGCTCACCACTCTTCCGACCCCTGCCTGCAAATGCCCCAGTGTGGAAGTTGACAGAGAAGGGCCACAATGGTCATTGGGGTCACTGACGGGAAGATGTGCTGTGCTCAATGGGCCTGTCTGAAAGGGTGCATGTGATACTCACGGTATCAGTTGTTGGTCGGGCAGTCATTATAGAGTCAGGACCACATGGAGCAAGATCTGCCAGAAAAGACGCGACATGGGAGGACTCTGCAGCAGGCTTGCCAATGCTGCTGCAAGGATTGAGGCGAGCAGCCTCAGTGCTCGAGCCTACATTGGGGGGATCAGTGTCGCCAGATAATGGTTCGTTGTGCCAGCGTGATAACCTCTTTAGTCTATGAATAAGCATGGCTCAACAAAGGCCAAAGGGATGTGAAAGAACCGGTGTAGAGAAGAGTTGCAGAGAGGAGCAAGGGGTGGCTGCTAATGAGGGGCAAGAGAGAGAGACGAGGGGAGGTGAGTGAGATATAGTAGCACCAAGGCTAGCACAGATATTAATGAAAGAGCCACTCATTTTAGTGGTACGGCCTAGCCTCGTGTACAACATACCACGACTGAACGAAGTGTTTCGGTGAGGCCAGATCTTGAGCAGCATGGCTCATCAGGAGCCACGTTAAATGCCAACCTTCGATCTATAAACCTTGAAGCGATATTAAAGAGAGTTGACAGAGATCTATATAGTGGTGACGCAAGTAGATATATCAACAGGCGTAGCTGTACCGCCTTTATAAAGAGTGCCTGTAATAAGCATGGCACTCTTTACAAAGAGTGCAGTATCTTAATGGCCTGGGATAATAAGGGCTCTTCATTAAAGATCAATGCTGCTGGTGGGTATTCTGGCCGGAAAAATGGGTGAACAAATAGGCAAAAAATGCGTGGAAAAATAGGTGGATGGGTATGGGGTGGCCCCGGGGTAGCGGGGTGGTTTGGGAATGGGTAGGGGGTAGTGTAGGAAAATGGATGGTAATTGTGCGTTAGGGCTAGGATAGCTGTATGCAGGGTATGTGGCTAGGCATGGGCTCTGGGGCTAGGGCAGATAGATAGGTGAATAGGGAGAGAATGATGGAGGATAAAAATACGGAAAAATACAGAAATAGTAGCAGGAATGCTAGGATTGATATACTGGGTACTGTGAGGATGGATTGGTAGTGAAAATGAGGTGATCTGGGGGTGTTTTGGTAACTTGTGAGTTTTCTGATTCAGAGTGAAT
>NW_006763145.1:1449640-1456152 GCF_000264905.1 Stereum hirsutum FP-91666 SS1
TTCAGGGTTGGGGGTCAGCTATGCAGGGTACATTATTTAGCGGTTGGATACCGTTTCCTTTTGGGTGGGATGAGTGTCCTATCATCCATAGAGCATTTATCAGCCATCCGAATAACGATATTTGGCCATATGGGCCTATGGTACACTGAGAAAGTGAGGGAGGGAGGAGGAGCACATGGATCTGGGCCCTGTCTTAGATGTATACATGGTCTATATTGTCTAAAGAATACCTGGATAAGGTAGATATACTCTTGGGTGAATTCATCATGGAGCTAAACCAATTAGAATGTCCCTCTGTGAGTATAGGGACAGGGAGGGGTGTTTCTGGGCCACAGTGCCACTGGATATTATTATAGGCAGAATATAGACTATTTTTAGCTCATGTGACTTCATGATAAATTATATAAAACATATAGGAAGAGATTGAAAGACTTGTATGGCTGTTAAATATACATACAAGTTGTATAGAACATGTTCTATGAGGATGAGCAGGAAAACAGGGCATATTTTGACCATATTTCGCCAAATTACAGTGTAATGTTCTGGAAATTGGTATGAGCACTGGTGCAACATATTAGAACATTTCTAGGTACATGGATTGGCATAGACCTGTATCCCAATGATTTGGGAGGCCTCAAAACTCGTCTGAGAGCTGGAATATCATCTATTGGCGTGCCCCAGTTCAGATCCAAAACATGGTGAGACACCTCAGAAAAACACCCAAAACATAATATATTTGTCTCTGGCTATGTATATAGGCTGGTCTATGCCAATCCATGTACCTAGAAATGTTCTAATATGTTGCACCAGTGCTCATACCAATTTCCAGAACATTATAGGTGGTCAAGGTAAAAGGGGGGTGGTTGACCGCGGTCAATGGGCGTTCAGCGCGTGTTCTCTTCTTTTGTCTCTCTATGGCCTTTGTCTCGTTCTGTACTATATAGATCGTCTGTGAGCCCTGAGAGTCAGCACCACTGTTCTCACTCGGGACTCGTAGCCATACAGTACTATACTCGACGTACTCGACTCGATTTCCTTTTTAGTGCATGACCACGTGGCCACACATCAACGGACGATTTGTAAGCCAGGAAGCCTTCGAGCGCCACTCACTCTCACTCGCTTGCTCTACTCCTCTCCCTTCGTCGCCTCCATCCCCTCTTGTCGAGCTCTCCCTGCAGCAGGATCCCATCATGTCCGGCAACAACACTCCCAACAATAGCTCACCTGCTCCCTTCGATATGACTGCTTTTGCAGCCGCTATTACCACTGCCTTTGTTCAGGCTCAGTCTCAGTCTCAGCAGTCATCCCCTCCGGCTACAAACCCCTCTGGCACAGCTGGCCCTGTGCCCACATCTGTTCTATCTGGCTTCACTCCCCCGTAGACGCTCAATGCCGCTGCTAGTATGTCGAGTCCACCACCCTCTATTCTCTTCAAGTTCCCACATGTTGAGCCCGTCATCCTTTCTGCTATCCTTTTTCATGAGTTTCGCCCTGCCGACTTGTGGAAGCTGGACCCCAAGCATCGCAACCGCCCAGAGAGGCGTATTCTCTCTGTAAAGGATACCCAGATTGAGATGTAGGCTGGAGAGGTCGAATATCAGTCTGCCAACTCCGACATTGTCCCAATGCAGATTTATTTCTCCGTACTGCTTGCTGCGTACACCCAGTCTGGGGCTACTGCCACATCTGTTTCCGAACTCGCTATCGACTTCCACTCCTACACCGCTCACCTTCTCACCTTCGCTGCCGAGTACCGGTGGAAGGCTGTCCTCCAGTATCACACAGACTATTAGGAATGGCCGGTTATGGACAATTCATTTTCTTTTTTCTTTCGTATGTCTCGCCACTCTCGCCACACTCATTTCTTTTTCCTTTTTTACTTTTCTTTTCCTTTTCCTTTTCCCAACCATTTATCATCCCCTTACGAATCCCTCATGACATCACGACCCTTATGACACACCCACGATATCCCTACGATGACTCTTATGATTACGCGTCCCCCACGGACTCCCGGACTCCTGGTACGCGTCACCCCTAGCTTACGCGTCCCTTTCCTTTTCCATCCATTACCTTTCCTCCTCTACGATGCGGCTCCCCTCCACTCTCCTTCATCATCGACGCGCAGCCCTTCGTCATCCCCATCCATTCGTTCTTACGGACTATGACTCGATACGCATACGCGTCACCCCTAGCTTACGCGTCCCCTTCGTCATGGCTTACGCGTCCCTCTCAGCTTGGGTATATAGGTAGAGTAGTCTGCATGTACATACCCCAGCTTCGAGATCGTCAACTCCTGGACGAACAACTCAGAACAGAGGCTCATCCTCTTCACCCTCACGTCTTCACGTCGCTGCTAGCGTAGTCAGCTAGTCCTTCGATCTCGCGCTGGGCAACCTTCCGGGTGAATCTTAAGGTAACCAGGCCCGACGTTTACGGAAGCCACTGCCTCGGAGCTCTCGATCGTCCCCGTCGGTACGCTAGTGTGTTGAGCTAGCGCGCGGACACCCCACCCGCTCTTTGAGAGAACCCCACGTTGCCAGGGAGGCTTACCCAGGATTGGGCGTCATCTCGTCCGGCCGTGACACAGACTTCTGGAACGTTCGTCGTCGTTCAATGTAGCGAGGTGTTTACTCTGGCTGGGGTGAGCAGGATTATGCCATTCACAGTGATCACCTGCTTGGCAATCATCGCGTTGAGAGCCAGTCCACCAATAAACCTTCCACTCCAGCATCTTCTTCCACTCGAAGGGAGAAGACCCCGGCGGCTTAGAGTAGCAACATTTGCTACAAGTTCAATGTTGGGCAGTGCACTGGTGACAAGTGTCCTAATGGTTGTGAGCATGCTTGCATGTTTTCGGGGTGCAACGGTTCCCATTCTCGGTACAATCACAAGTAGGAAGCTGGGCCAGCAGGCCTATCTTCACAGGTGCCTGCTGCGCCCTGTCATCCTTTCGGCTCCCTACCTGTTCTGGTTCCACGTTCTTCAGACTCTCCACTGCTACAATCACCTCTCTCTACCTCGTCACCACTCCCAATCCCTCCCTCTCGTCCTAATACTCAGCCTCGTGCAAATGATCCAGCTCTACAGCCCAGCGATCGTCCCCATGTCTTTTCTACTTTACGGGAGGACAGTTGGGCTTCATATCTTTCCGAATATCCCGATAGACAGTTTGTGCAGACTTTAATTGATATTATTTGTCATGGTGCAAATATCGGGTATCAGGGTGATCGTGAACACTCCCAAACATGCTCCAATCTGAAGTCTGCTCTTGAGCATCCTGACACGATTACCTCTGACATCACTAAACAAGTCCTCCAAGGGCGTATTCATGGTCCATTTGACACTCCACCTCTTTTCCGTACTTCCGTTGTTTGCTACTTGGTGCAGTAACCCGGAAATGCTCATCCAAAGTTCGCCGTATCCATCATCTGTCATGGCCATATGGCTCCTCCATCAACAACGGCATTCCAGACAGTGAAGCACAGATCTCGTATGATCTCTTCCAGACAGCTATTGACGACCTGAAAGCCTCTGGTCAAGGCTCACGCATGGTCAAGCTAGACTTGGAATCTGCCTTTCGACACATCCCCGTCCGCCCTGCAGATTGGCATCTGCTGGGTTTTAATTGGATGTCCAAGTTCTACTTTGACGTAGTCCTAGCCTTCGGTCTGCGATCTGCCCCATACATATTCAACTTATTCTCTGAGGCACTTCATTGGATCATCTCACGCCATATCCCAGCTCATATTCGCCACTACCTCGATGACTTCCTCGCTATTTTCCGTCCTTCCACTCCTCTCGAGACCGTTCAGGCCGCCATGAAGTGGATGCTTGCACTAGGCGAGGCTTTAGGGCTTAGCTTTCAGAAGGAGAAGATTGATGGGCCAGCAACAGAGATCGAGTTTCTTGGACTTGAGCTCGATTCCATGGCAATGGAGGCTCGTCTACCACAGGCGAAGCTAGACATCCTTCGAGACCTTCTTTCCTCATGGAAAAACAAGTCTCACTCTTCATTGACTGAGTTGCAAGAGCTCACTGGATACCTTCAGTTCGTCTCCCAGGTTATCCCAGCCTCTAGAGCATTTCTTCATCATGCATTTCACTTCATGACTTCCGTCTCTTCTGCATTCTCTCACCGACATATTCCCAAGGCACTGCATCGCGATATGGAATGGTGGAGTAGTACGGCACTGCATTGGAATGATGTTCGTCTCATCTCACCTTCCAGAGAGTCGGTTCACGTCTACACCGATGCTAGTGGTACGAAGGGAATTGGTGGTGTCTTTGGCTCCCACTGGTTTTCTTCTCGCATCCCTCGTCAGTTGAGCAAGCGAGACATCCAGTTCAAAGAACTATTTGCTGTCATCTATGCGATTGAATGCTGGGGAGATATTTTCAGCAGGATGCACGTCATTTTCCATATCGACAATCAGGCAGTTGCGCATGCGATTCAGTCACTTTCAAACCGCTCAACACCGGTTATGGAGTTGTTGCGTTGGTTCCTAGGGTTGGCGGCGGGCTTCGACTTCACATTCTCATCTCATTGGCTTGCATCTGAAGATAATCCCCTTGCTGACTCTGCATCTCGCTTTCAATTTACCTGACTATTCCAACTCGCCCCATATCTCAATCGCCAGCCAACTTACCGCCGCCTCCGGCATCATGGTATGCACGATACCCCCAATGGTCACCATCCGTTGCATTTTACCTTTGGCATGGCATCGCGTCCAGTACCCGGTCTTCCTACACCACAGGTCAAAAAATCCTTCATTGACTTCTGTCAACTCAACAACTACCTCAATCCGGATGGCTGTCCCCTCCCAGCATCCCAGTCTGCGATCATGTCCTGGGCTGTGCACATAGCCGGCAGAGTCAAGGCCAAGACGATCAAGCAATACCTCTGTCATATCCGCTCCATGCATACAGATGCTGACCTCCTCTTTGATGCTACTGAATCCCCAATCGTGCAGCGACTCATTCGTGGAATCAAGCGTTACCATCCCGATCCAGGGTGACAGCCTAAACAACCCATCACTCTCCCCATCCTCCGTCGTCTCCAATTGCATCTCATAGATAACCCACTCATCTCAGCAGCCTGTAACCTCGCTTACGCAGGCCTACTCCGATGCGGCAAGTTCACCACCCGAGACAAGCAGAAATTTGACCCCTCCATTCATTCTACGCGCGGAAGCATCAAGTTTTTCCCCAACTTTGAGGAAGCCACCCATGCCAAACTCATCCTTCCTGCATCTAAAACCGACCCCTTCCGGAAAGGTGTCACCATTCTCATTGCCGCTGCTCCCGGTCAACTCACTTGCCCCATCGCCTCCCTTAAGCGATGTTTTCTCTTCAACCCTCAACCAGAAACTGCCCCTCTTTTCTCTACTTCCGATGGGGAAGCACTCACTTGAGGCTTCTTCCTCGAGAGTGTCAACAGGACCCTCATTGCAGCTGGCCTCAATCCCTCATTATTTGGCGGACACAGCTTCCGGCGCGGAGCAGCCTCTTCAGCAGCATCCGCAGGTTACTCGGACTATTAGATCCAGCTGCTAGGACGCTGGAGGAGCGATTCTTTCAAGCTGTATCTAGAGCTCGACGAAACTGCTCTTCTACATCTCAATCGTTCACTTCATTTGGCCGAGTCTCAGCCTCAGATCGTCCCTTTCGAACCTCTGGTTCTTTGAGGCTACCCTGTCTTGGCCTGAGTCTGCGCCTCGTGATAGCATTTGGGACACCTCATGCTAGCACTGGGGCCATTCTCTCGGCGCTTCGGGACCCGAATCCATACCTGATTCCGCCGCATTCCCAGGACACACTTGTCCATGTCCGACACTGTTCAAATAAGCCCTCTTCCATCGGCGAACATCTGATTCCCTTGTCTCCCTCACTCTCAGTTTCCGCAAGTCCTCAAACTTGCACTCACGGACTTAGCAAGATTGACACTGTAATTTGGCGAAATATGGTCAAAATATGCCCTGTTTTCCTGCTCATCCTCATAGAACATGTTCTATACAACTTTTATGTGTATTTAACAGCCATACAAGTCTTTCAATCTCTTCCTATATGTTTTATATAATTTATCATGAAGTCACATGAGCTAAAAATAGTCTATATTCTGCCTATAATAATATCCAGTGGCACTGTGGCCCAGAAACACCCCTCCCTGTCCCTATACTCACAGAGGGACATTCTAATTGGTTTAGCTCCATGATGAATTCACCCAAGAGTATATCTACCTTATCCAGGTATTCTTTAGACAATATAGACCATGTATACATCTAAGACAGGGCCCAGATCCATGTGCTCCTCCTCCCTCCCTCACTTTCTCAGTGTACCATAGGCCCATATGGCCAAATATCGTTATTCGGATGGCTGATAAATGCTCTATGGATGATAGGACACTCATCCCACCCAAAAGGAAACGGTATCCAACCGCTAAATAATGTACCCTGCATAGCTGACCCCCAACCCTGAATATCTCCCCACTTGTTTTTGCCATATCTTGGGAACAC
>NW_006763145.1:1456475-1459645 GCF_000264905.1 Stereum hirsutum FP-91666 SS1
TCATTTTCACTACCAATCCATCCTCACAGTACCCAGTATATCAATCCTAGCATTCCTGCTACTATTTCTGTATTTTTCCGTATTTTTATCCTCCATCATTCTCTCCCTATTCACCTATCTATCTGCCCTAGCCCCAGAGCCCATGCCTAGCCACATACCCTGCATACAGCTATCCTAGCCCTAACGCACAATTACCATCCATTTTCCTACACTACCCCCTACCCATTCCCAAACCACCCCGCTACCCCGGGGCCACCCCATACCCATCCACCTATTTTTCCACGCATTTTTTGCCTATTTGTTCACCCATTTTTCCGGCCAGAATACCCACCAGCAGCATTGATCTTTAATGAAGAGCCCTTATTATCCCAGGCCATTAAGATACTGCACTCTTTGTAAAGAGTGCCATGCTTATTACAGGCACTCTTTATAAAGGCGGTACAGCATCTGGTAGACGAGTGGGGGGTGTCACGACCACACCAGAACAACCATATCCTACAAAGAGGGGTTGCTGGCAGGCGATCTCTCACTCAGAAACACACACCAAGGGCGAGGAAAAGGTTGTATAGGGGGGAGACTGACGATCTCAAGACTAGAGTACAAAACAGGAAGTAGGTAGGTTTATATACTAGCCAGAACCAAACACAACCAAACCCAGGCCACAGTGGCACAGAAACTCGGAAAAGTGTGGCCCAACTGTGGCACCCACCAGGAAATAATAGAAAAGGCATGGAAATGACAAAAGGTCATGACAGGGGGTATTAATGAACCACAGGTTTGATATACCATACAAGAAGGGCACATACAATGTACTTCGCAACATTTATGCATGCATATATCGAGGTTTCTTCAGGTTCCCGATGACAAGAAGTCCCAGTCTGTGAAGTCCCCCATCCCCATCATCTGACCACCTGCACTCATGCCACCAAAGTCCCATCCAAGCAAATTCACATCGGGGAATGCGAGTGTTGACGGGAACGAAGAAGTGGAGGCAATCGGTTGTATGTCGGCTTGGTCAAGTTGGGTGAGAAGCGACGACCAATCATCTTGCTCGAGGTTATCGATCGTGCCAGGTTGAGCGGCGGGCTGAGTGATGAGCAGCGACAAGCTCGTGCTATTGACTGTGCTGGTTTGAGCGGGGACGTGGTCGTTGTTGGGTGCGGGTTTATTGACACAAAAAGTGCGGGCGTACGTGATTAGCTCGACAAGTGCATCCTTCGTGATTTGGTTACGTAGAGTGAGTAGCGGATATGTGGCGATGAATAAGAACATACCCAGAAGCTTTGGCCTTTGCCGTGTGAGCCTTCTTAGGGGCGGGCTTACCATCCTCTGTCTCCTTCCCCTTACGCTTCTTGTCGTTGGCCATGGTGGTGGTGGTGGAGAAGAAAGTGAGAGAGCGGCAAGTGTTGTTTTGTTTAAAGCACGAACCCACAAACTTGGTGTCATTCGCTGTCTCAGTGCGACAGCACGGAAGCAATTTCATTCATGCACTGTTCGCTGTCCCCAGGCGACAGAAGAAGGTCAAGCCCAGTGTAAGCTAGGTACAATCCAACGTGTCAGTGCTGTAGCGGGGCACCCTTCGCATGGAGGATCATACCTAAAGCTCAGCTGCAATGTGGACCTCCCTCAAGCATAGAATTGAGAGAAATAGAAAAGAGTAGACATATACCATGTAATCAAAGTACATTGCTCAGGCTCTAATTGTCCATCCTCCTCCCTCAATACAAGAGACACACCAGTGGAAGTAGTCAGTAAATAAAATGTATAAAGGAGAGTTGTGACACACCTCATACTAGAAAAGAGTCTAGAAAGCAAGTGATGGAGCAAGCTAGATAGAGGGAGGCCGAACAGGGAACATGGGAGTTAGAGAAGAAGTCGGGACAACACAGAAATAAGCGAGTTCAACCACAGCAAGTCAATCAAACTCTGACTGACTCCGCTGTGACGTGGCAAAAGGACAGTGCTCGGGTGTGGGAAAATCTCGGCAGCGCCCGCAATTTTGGTGTGCGGGCAACTCCGGTGTGCCACACGCTGCCTATCTTTGCCACTTACTGCTTGTTCATCTTGTCTTGTCTCAGATATTTACCTCAAACTTAGTGAAGGTGTTCTTATAAATATTATGGCTTGCCATGGGTCTGACTGTGGGCACAAATCTGACTACCGGGTCTTTACGCATGGGTTTTGGTCAATTAATTCATAGAAATATTGAATAAATATTCAAACACTTGAAAGATATTGGAAATACAGTTTTTGGTGCTCTGGGACACCACAGAGCACTCAAAACATTAAACATTGTTTAAAAGGCAAAAAGAAAGTTGTGGGTCCCAGAAGGTGAAACCTGGACCCATATCTTGCAGGTCCAGGTCCAAAACACTGTAGACTGTATTTGCATACCTGTGGCAGACACTATTAAATGTCAAAGCCATTCTAGAAGATATGTGGAAAGCACTGCACATTGTATGAGTGATTGATAACATGCTCAAGCCAGTATGTGAAGTACATGAATATACATATAATTACATGGGTGGTCATGGCCATGTATACCAGTACATGGAAGGTGCATGGAAATGGAGACCACTTGCATGGGTGCTCATGGACATGTCTATACAGTATTGTCAGAGTATTCCTATCGACATCCATCCTATAAAAACAATGTCCATATCCATCCATGCTGTATGTGCATGATCCATGGCCTCCATGTGAGGCCATGCCCATGATCTTTCTGTGGTGCTGTACCATGATGTAGTTAGCACAGACAAGTCAGCTCACACTGGGGTAATGTGCTTGGGAACATGTGAAGGTAAGGAACCGCCAAGGCTGCCCAACCAACAAGAGATTGTGTTAATTCAACAGAGAATGAATAGAAGGCAAGTCACCAATGGCACTTGGCTGCAAAGGTACCGTAGAAACCTAGATAGGTTGGATGATGGTCATGGAGCAGACACCTCTTGGGACGGGGATAATGTGCGAGGCGACGTTAGAAGCGGAGGCAAAGTCGACATCGCCAACGAGACGACAATATAGACCAGCTTACCAGGGATGTAGTTAGTGCCGATGTTGACGGCCACAGCACTGGGCTTCAACCAGGACTCTTGAACAAATTCCGTCTTGCCGATATCCAAAACGACAAACTAGGCAGTTTTAACCTACGTAATACTGTGAGCCTTTCC
>NW_006763146.1:0-50055 GCF_000264905.1 Stereum hirsutum FP-91666 SS1
GCGACTCCGACGTCAATCCCTTTCTTCTACACGTCTCTCCTAACCAAAAAACACGTCTCCCCCATCTCGAAACACGCTCCTATCCAACACACTCGTATTTTCACTCACATCGACTCTGCCCGTTTTATCACATCTCACCCCACGTCTCTGTCCATTTTTCCATCTCTGACGCTCATATTTCATCTTCACCACCTTCACACACCTCGAAAACGACACAAACACACTCTATTCCACCAACACGTAAAACACATCCTCGTCACACCCACTCAACCTTATCCACGACGCTCTCTAACATCTCTGCCATATTTTTCATCCCGACACGCTCAAACCGACACTCAACCCTCGCCCCGTCATTTATTTTACGCCTCCGTCAAAATTGACACGAAAATACCCCCAAAAAAATCGATTTTATCGTTATTTTCCCACGGTCATTTCCCTCTGTGCCCCTGTTATGTCGTTTGTAAAGTCTCCTATTCACGCTATAGAACTCAGTGACGCACGTCTGTCTCAATTTCTCAACCCTCAAAATCAATATGTAGCAAGGCAAGCACGTTTGAAGCAGTTCACAAACCGCCACTGTAGGTACAGGTTCGACTTGTCATCCACCGCAATTTGCCGCGCTCTTCTCCTTTCGACTGCCACCTTCGGCACGCACGTCATGATTGTGAGTGGTGGTCGGCATCTCAAATCCCATCTCCCAGAGCTCTGCAGTAATCTTCTCTCTTATACTCTCTGGTAGCTCACTTCGTAATCTGCGTGCTTTCGCTGTGCTTGAACTCTAAGCTTGGACTTTGAGGAGAGCTTGTCGCCATCGATCTTTGACGCATCGTCTGTCTACCGGAGGCTAGGTCTCGGAGCGTACACCTGTGTGGTGCGGAATTGACACGTCGTGTCACCGCTCACATGGCTGTCACTCCATATCGTTTCTTAGGCAACAACACTCTCGTCTTGAGAGCGCGGCTCTGAGATCCGGGCCCCAGCACCCCTCTCCACAATTTAGTCTGATCTCCGTTGATTCTCTGCCGGTTTTCGTCGTGTCGGGCTCAAATAAAAGCCATGCATTCATACTATCCGTGTGCACGACGCTATGGGTCAATCTCATTGGGATCTCATTGAGAACAACAAGGTTCAGTATCGGGGAGTTTCCATTTTCAGTATCCCTTGTTGAAAATCGTCCAGCGTTCGCTGAATAGTGATTCGGTCGTCGTCGCAACGGGCTCCAATTGACGGGGGCGTCCAATACTACCCGTCATAATCAACGTTTGAGCGAAATCCGCGAGCTATTGATGGAGAACGAATGGTTTCAGGTCGGTAGGGTAAGTTCTCAGTACCCAATCGAAAATCGCCTCGCGTCAGCTCAATATCGCTTCGTTTTTCGACGTAATGGGCTCAAAATGATGGGAGGGCCGCGTACTATCGGAGTCAGCTCAACGTTGAAGAGAAACCGCTGAAAATCGATGGAGAACGAGTGGTTCCCACTCGGTAAGTTTCGTCCCTCAACCCTCCTTCAGAACTTTGCTCGCATTTGCTCAATATCGGTCCGATTTTCGATGCAATGGGCTCCAAATGACGGGAGCCTCAATTACTATCGGACAGGACTCAACGTATAGGACAAACGGCTGTGATATGATGGAGATCGAGTGGTTTTGGTTCGGTAAGTTTCGTCCCTCAACTCTCCTTCGAATATTTGCTCGCATTCGCTCAATACCGGCTCGATTTCCATCGTTGTCGGCTCTATCTAACGGGATGCTTTGTTAAAACTCCGCACCATCCAGGTTTGAAGCAAAACGGCCGGGGAATGGTCGAGAACGAAGCGTTTTACCTCAGTATGTCATCCCCACCAGCCCTCCCTCCTCCAACATCGTCTCGCGTTTGCTCAGTTCTCGCTCAATCATTGTCTTACAGGGCTCGATGGAACGGCAAGGGTACGAATAGCCTACCGCATCGAAAGTTTGGGGCAAAACTATGGTGCATTGACCAAGTTAGACGAAATTGTAGCCGGTGAGTTACCCCTCAGTTATTTCCCTCATAGAGAATTACTCATAACTTCTTCAATATCGGTCCGAATATCGATGTTGCGGGCTCGAAATGACGGGAGAAATGTGTGCTATCCGCTGCACACTTGGTGCAAAGTCGATTGACGGAGTCATCGTTGAGAACGACGACGATCATTTGGGTAAGTCATCTCTCAATATCTCCCCCTCCAAAATACTGTTGTAACTCATTCACTTTTCGTTCAATTCGCGTCATGTTGAGATAGAACGGATCAAATGTATGTCCGCTCCCATCTCTAGCTTTTGCCTCATCGGAGATGACCCGTTCGTCGTTGATAACGACGGACTTGAAGTCGGGCCTTATCCATGGTGCACCCGTCTTCCAATATTCTCACTTCTGGGCAGTACGGTATCGCCAAAGGCGATGCAACACGTGGTCGTCATTGTTTTGGTTATAGAACATGATTAAGGCCCTCTAGTAGCCGGGCCGTGCAAGTGCGCGCTGCAGCAGTTCTCCTGTGCACTGCACCGCCAATGGCGATGCTACACCTGGAAGTGGTGTTTCCGGTCGTGGAGCTTCAAAATTTCAGGCTAGATACTGAGCATTTGGAGGGCCACCTTGTATATTCGTCGTGTGCTGCGTCGTGTCGCCATAGGCGATGTTCTAAGCTAGTCATTGCTCACGGTACGAAGCCCGCTATCTGATCTTTGTGTCACACAGACCCGCCAAAAGCAATGTGACGCTAGCTGTAGTAGTGCATGGCACGTCAAAATGTCTCCGGGCACTCAGCGACAAGCCGTGCGGACCTGTGGTACGATGCCGTGCCCCGTGGCGATGTATCGCCAGAGGCGACATTCGGCCATAAGATCTGGGCAGTCAGTACCACAGCACCACTTCCAGCTGTAATATCATCCGTTCTTGGTCTACTGAAGGTACATTCTGTTCACAGTGAGCTCTAACAACACACCTGAATATGCTCTACTACCTTCAGAATCTTGTTTGATGCGAAACGGTCCACTCGCCGTCGAGATCGATGATCCGAACTTGGTCAGTACCCCCTCACCAATCGTAACATTGCTTGTTCTCAGCCAAATGACGGTGCGTTCGTGAGGTAGCGGGCTCAATCGACGCGCATAGTCATACTACATATGCCCTTGTATCTGGTTTCATGTGAAACAGTCCGCTTGCCGTCGAGAACGACAATCTCAACTTGGTGAGTACTCCTCACCAATCGTAAAATCACTCATTCTCAGTCAAATGACCGTGCGTTTATGAGGTAGTGGGCTCGATCGATGCGTACACGTATGGTACATATGACCTGGCACTTGGTTTGATGCAAAACGGTCCACTCCCCATCGAGAACGACGATCTGAATATGGTGAGTGCCCCCCAACAACTGTAAAAACACTCGTGCTAAGTCAAATGACCGTGCGTTCTCGATGTAGTTGGCTCTTTAGACGTAGGTCAATGTCTTCCGTTGCCTCCTGCATTTTATTTCATGGTAATCGGCCCATTCGTAGTCGAGAACGACCAGTTTGACCCGGCAACATCACGCTAACTTGAGTGCTCCCTTCTGCTCAGTGCGCGTAGCTGACCTGATGTGTGAATATGTAGGCAAGCGGTGCCGTGTCATATTGCCATAGGCGATGCACCCAGACATAGCTGCGCGGAAGGCTGCAGGGCTGTGTTGTGTCGCCAAAGGCGATACACTGGCGAACGGGTGCTGCAGCCGGCCTGGCAGCTGTGTGCTGCAGTATCGCCCGTGGCGATACGATACAGCGTGGCAGGTCTCCTGGCAGTTGTGTAGCTGTGCATCGCCTATGGCGACACTACACAGTGTCGCAGCCTTCCTGCGACCCGTGTGGTATTGCAACAGGCGATACCTCAGTGCATAGTGGCCAGGAAGGATGTAGCGCTGTGCCGTGTCGCCACAGGCAACACGCTGGTGCACAGCTGGAGGGAAGGCTGCGACGCCATGCCATATCGCCACAGGCGATACAGCGCACAGCTGGCAGGAAAGCTGCCGTGCCGTGCAACTGTCCAGTTACCATCGAGAATCACGATCTCAACTTGGTGAGTACCCCTCACCTATCGTAAAATCACTCGTTCCCCGTCAAATGATCATGTGTTTGCGAGGTAGCGGGGTCGATTGACGCGCACTGGCGTCCCACATATGCCCCTTTACTTGGTTCCTTGGGACATGGTTCACTCGCTGTCGAGAACGACGATCCGAGCCTGATGAGTACCCCCCATCAACCATAAAATTACTCGTTCTCAGCCAAATGATCATGCATTCGCGAGGTAATGGACTCAAACGATGCATACAGGCATCGTACATATGGTATGGTACTTGGTTTGACGTGAAACGGTCCACTCACCATCGAGAACAATGACCTGAACCTGGTGAGTACCCCCCATGAACTGTAAAATCACTCGTTCTCAGTCAAACAACCGTGAATTCTCGAAGTCACGGGCTCTTTTGATATATGTCAATGGCTTCCATTGCCTCCAGCATTTTATTTCATGATAGCTGGCCGAAAGGCTGCGGGGCTGCATTGTGTCGCCACAGGCGACACATTGGCGCACGGGTGCTGCAGCCTGCCTAGCAGCTGTGTGCTGTAGTATCGCCCGTGGCGATATGACACAGCGTGGGTCTCCTGGACACTGTGCAGTGGTGTATCGCCTATGGCGACACTACTCAGCGTCGCAGCGTTCCAGCGACCCATGTGGTATTGCCACAGACGATACCCCAGCGCACAATTGCCAGGAAGGATACAGTGCTGTGCTACGTCGCCACAGGCAATACGTTGATGCACAGCTGGACGGATGGCTGCGACACCATATCGCCACAGGCGATACAGCACACGGCTGGTGGGAGGGCTGCGATGCCGTGCCGTGTCGTGTTGCCACAGGCGATATGCCAGCGCGGCTTGCCTCCAGCACCGTTCTCGCTCACCCCTGTGCCCTCTGCCTGCCCTACTACTATTCATAACCCTAAGGTAGGGTTGGACCTAGGAAACCTAGGGACCAGTGTTTTCTTCTCATAACCTAACCTAACACTACACAGTGTCACAGCCTTCCTGTGACCCGTGTGGTATTGCCACAGACCATACTTCAATGCATAGTTTCCAGGAACAATGTAGCGCTGTGCCGTGCCGCCAGAGGCAATACGCTGGTGCACAACTGGCGGGATGGCTGCGACACTGCGACACCATATCGCCACAGGCGATACAGCACACGGCTGGTGGGAGGGCTGCGATGCCGTGCCGTGTCATGTTGCCACAGGCCATACGCCAGCGTGGCTTGCCTCCAGCACCGTTCTCGCTCACCCCTGTGCCCTCTGCCTGCCCTACTACTATTCATAACCCTAAGGTAGGGTTGGACCTAGGAAACCTAGGGACCAGTGTTTTCTTCTCATAACCTAACCTAACACTACACAGTGTCACAGCCTTCCTGTGACCCGTGTGGTATTGCCACAGACCATACTTCAATGCATAGTTTCCAGGAACAATGTAGCGCTGTGCCGTGCCGCCAGAGGCAATACGCTGGTGCACAACTGGCGGGATGGCTGCGACACTGCGACACCATATCGCCACAGGCGATACAGCACACGGCTGGTGGGAGGGCTGCGATGCCGTGCCGTGTCATGTTGCCACAGGCCATACGCCAGCGTGGCTTGCCTCCAGCACCGTTCTCGCTCACCCCTGTGCCCTCTGCCTGCCCTACTACTATTCATAACCCTAAGGTAGGGTTGGACCTAGGAAACCTAGGGACCAGTGTTTTCTTCTCATAACCTAACCAAAAACACGTCTCTCCTAACCAAAAACACGTCTCCCACATCTCGAAACACGCTCCTATCCAACACACTCGTATTTTCACTCACATCGACTCTGCCCGTTTTATCACATCTCACCCACGTCTCTGTCCCTTTTTTCATCTCTGACGCTCACATTTCGTCTTCACCACCTTCACACACCTCGCAAACACCACAAACACGCTCTATTCCACCAACACGTAAAACACATCCTCGTCACACCCACTCCACCTTATCCACGACGCTCTCAAACATCTCTGCCATATCTTTCATCCCGTCACGCTCAAACCCACACTCAACCCTCGCCCCGTCATTTATCCTCCGCCTCCCTCAAAATCGACACGAAAATACCCAAAAAAAAGTAGGTCTGCCTCGGAGCCTTGAACATTTTAGCCCCACGACCTCTTTTTTATGACCAAGCATCTCCTGGACACTTGCGGTACACCGCAGCCTGACTTTGTCACATGGGCCATTGCCACACACGCTCGGCCCTCACAGGAATTGGGCTTTCTTCTCTTCTTCTTCAGCCACATGCACACCAGCGGCATCTTTCACAGTCCTCGACCTTCCCTGGTTCATATTGTATGCACGCTATTTTCAGCGTTTCTGACACGGCCCCTCATCACGCCGCCCCTTGTTTATCCAGGTTGCCATGGGTGCAGAGACGCGGGAAAGGTATGTACCCGGACTTTCGACGAGACAGCCGCAGCCTATGTAGCGTTTTCTGATGCAGTTCATGAATTCACAGGGCAAGTCGACCGAAATGCTCAGGCTGAGGTGCGCGATGCAGTCTTCTCCGAATCGGCCCCGTAGCCCGCTGTGGAGGGTTTCCAGTCGGTGCCAGACAGTGACGGATAGTGATTGAATCCTCAGGTACAATCTCCTCGATGGCTTCCACGCACATATTACTCCGTATTTATTGTCTCCATTCTCAAGTCACGCACCTCAGCCTCTAACAGCTAACAGTAATACCGCATTGCTTGTTGGCAGTCTCTGTCTCATAGTCTCGGGACGGCAGCCGCAGACCGTAAAGCATGCAAGCCATCTCCTCATGATATGGTCACACCGACTCTGAAGAGTACTTTGAACCCTCTTCGGCAGAACTCTGGGTATATGCAGAAGGTAACGGGCGCGATACTGCAGGTTGCTGCCACCCCAGGGCGCTGCGGCTCCTCGGGATGCGTCTTCTTTCTGTCCGAAGAACGGCCAAACGCCATGCGCGCAGAGGTTATATCAAACTACTTCCGACCATGGTGATACGTTGGTTCTTCAGGTTCCTCCGATCCACAGGAACAAGCTTGTATAAAGCAGAGTTCCGATATAGGCTTGGCACTGGCACCCCACCCGCCCTCAGATCATATCCGTCATGTTCTCGCTTCGGACGGCCGTAGCTCTCACTGTCTTGGCTTTCACCGGTTTCGTCCATGCACAGTTGACAGGATCGACTGGTCCTACTACGCCGCTCTCTTCTAAAACTGTCACTTGCAGCGTCTTGGACTACGGGGGATCCGTGGGTAGCAGCGACATCGGTCCTGCCATTTTGGAGGCCTTCGAGGTTCGTTTTTTGACTCTTGGATCATGTCATATATGTTTGCTCCCTGACCGATCAGTTGTGTTTCTCAGAATTGCGTGTTGAAAAACTCCGGTGCCGTTCTCTACGTCCCGGCAGGAAATTACAACATGGAAACTTGGGTTACTCTTACCGGAGGTGGGCGTTCATCTATCCTATATTTCTAATCTATAGACTCACGAGCGTCACCTGGTAGGAACGAAATGGGCTTTTAGACTCGATGGCTTGATCACACGTGCATGTACGTCGCCGTCCATTTACACATGATTAAATCCGTCCTTCGGTTGAAGATGGGCCTTAGCAACCACAAGTGGAAACATGTTCGCCATCGAGAACGCCGAAGATTTTGAAATGTACAGCTCTACCTCCGCAGGTGGAATCCAAGGACTGGGTTACCAATGTCGCAATGCCGGGTATGTGGCCTTCATTAAGTCCCATACACGCTGTATGATTTCTGAGAGGATCACTTGCGTCATCTAGCCCCCGACTTCTTCGTATCATCGACTCCACTAACTTTTCTCTTCATGATTTGATCTTCGTCGACTCGCCGGAGTTTCACATCACCATCGACGGAGGTTCTAGCGGAGAGCTCTACAACCTTGCCATCCGAGGGGCTGACATCGGTGGGAGCGATGGTGTTGACATTAGTGGTGACAATCATTGTGAGTCTGAACCATATCGTTCTTGTGTTACGTTTCTGTGTCTCATGAAGCTGAGCAGGGGTCCACGACGTCATGGTCACAAACAGAGACGAATGTGTCACTGTTAAGTCGCCTGCGAGTAACTTCCTCATCGAACAGATTTGGTGCAATCAGTCTGGAGGATGTGCGCTTGGTAGCTTGCCTGTGGACTGCGACATATCTAACATACAATATGTGTACGTTATAAGCAGCTTTTCGCGTCTTTATATCGTTCCTTACGACCCACGTTTCAGACACGTATACACGAACGGATGCAATCAGGCGATGATGATCAAGAGCAACGGGGGCTCTGGCTCTGTCAAGAACGTGCTCTTCGATGATTTCCTCGTTACTGGAGGTAGTGCATATGCTCTGGACGTGAACCAGTACTGGTCGAGCATGTCTACTCTCGATGGTGATGGTGTCGCACTCTCGAACATTACGTTCAAGGTGCGTCGTGGAGCCTCTCGGAACCCATTACATAAGTCTGCACTTACCTCTCGCGTTGGTAGAACTGGGACGGCACAGTTGCTAACGGCGTCAGCCGTCCGCCGGTCCAATTTCTTTGTGCGGATGAGGTTCCCTGCACTGACAGTACGTGCAACATTATCACAGTCGCAAATTCGATGATCTCTGAACGTTCTTCTCTCAGTGACCCTCATAGATGTGTACTTGTGGTCTGATACTGGATCTGCGGTGTACAAGTGTGAATCTGCGTTTGGAACTGGTGCATGCCTTCACTCATCCGTTGCAGCCACCAGCTATGCTGCAACGTCGACCGCATACAATAAGCCCATCAGTATGACTGCAGTCCCCACTCTCGCCGGAGATCTGACGGCCGGCTTTGGGTCGACTGCTTCTATCGCTACGCCGTCAGTCGCCCTCCCTCTTGCTGATATGTTCCAACTGACCGTTGCTCGATTACAGAACGATTCCATCGACATACTACCCTGGTCTAGCCCAGATCACGCCTCTAATGAAGAACCTGTAGTTCAGAGCAGCTGTTTCGAAATCGTTTGCATTCATCATAGTGGTGTCCCGTGTATCCTTGTGTAAAGGTGCTCGAACGTCAAGGGGATATGCTTTTCTGAATAAAACCGACGCTCGCACACTCTTACTTCCTAATGGTCTGATGTGTCCGCTTCGATCGCAATTTGCCACCGCACAATATAGTTCTACTAGTATGGGATTATATCTCTGAGGTTGCATAGCACTTCTTTGCGAAGACGAACACGCTGCTCTTCGAATCTCTGCATTGTTTCATGAAGACACAAATAATACAGGCCGTCACTCAGATTAATGTGTCCTGTCCCTGAGACGAGTAGGCTGTCTGTATGGTAAACCCCGAAGACGAGTTATGAACCCATAAAGTAAATGGAGAATCCAAGGTAAGTATTAGAGCCAAACCAATGTCCTAAAGAAGATAGCATTTGCCAAATGTCCAATCGCGAAGTAATGGGAAGGATCCCAAGAGTGTCGGGGAGTTCAAGAGTAGGTACGTCAGTCCATAATAATTGCAGTATTGATCAAAATATAGCTAGGATTCAGTGTCCATTCAGAAATTCTAAAATCCGAAAGGGATTATGGACGTTGTTGCGCCTTGACCTGTGTGGTCGTGATCCTGTCGTTCATATCGTCCTTATTTGAGGGTATTGCTTTTAGCGCCTGAGCACAATCAGTATAGGACTTCGTCGTCCGTCAAATAGGGCAATCAACGCTGGCGACGCTATATCTCCCTTCTCGTTCTCTTCTTCGACATCTTGATCGCTGGACTGTATGTTCTCGCAGGCTCTATACTATCCACGCCATTGGATAACAACCGAGCTTCCTCTTGTGTTTAATCCTCCCACGTCAAGCTCGGCAACGTCTCAGGTCTTTGAGCACCACACCGAACGCCCCGTATTTTCCGGATAGAAGGATGTTTCTGTCGAAGTTCGGCTATATCGTAAGTATAAATTGTTCATGCGTTCAGCATCTCCTGTTGACTATCCATACAGTATCACAGCGCAAGGAGATCAGAATTCCGCACAGCACATGGTGCGCTCCGGGCCCGCTTCCCTTTCGACCGCTTCATGCGGCAGGTATTTATGATACTCGGACTTTCTGAAACAGTCTCCGAGGTTCGAAGTATTCAGAACTGCGTGCCAGCCACGCACACCAGATGACTCAGCGCAGGGGAAGACACTATCAGAAGATTACTCGAGCTGACGCCGAAGGGCGGCACTTGGTGCCACATCGTCTATCCCTGAGTCCAGCACCTCGAAGATCCCCGCATGATTCGGTTGTCTTTGCACGACGATCCGCTAAACCTGAAACTGACCATGTCCAGCCCATTCAACTTCCTTTCATAGAGCCAGACAGCGACGGAAGATGAGACGAGTCTAGAGTAAGCGGTGCATCTCGCAGCGGAGATACTCATAGCTGGGTACCGCCCCGTCTATGTGGTCCATCAGTGATGCGATCGCACGCCTATGCGTATGGAGTAGAGAATGGGTCGAGGAAAGAGGCCTACGCGTTGAACCGTGAGGTAGACATGATTCAAGCAGAGATCGGCGAAGAAGAATCCACAGTCGCCGGTTCGATGTTGAGCTAAGGTGATGCTTCAGACCATACCATGCACCGTAGAAAGCAGAGAGTATCCAAGTCTCTGAGACAAGAGAGCAACCAATGCCAAGTCCACAAGATCTGAGAAGAGCGCGAAGTCCAGTATCCTTTGCAGGTATAAGGACTCAAACCCAAGTGAGGAAGAGTTCCGTTAGTGTGACCGTCGACTAGTCAGAGTACGGTCATGGTGGTCCACAGTAGAAAAAAGAGAGCAAGTGGCGGGAGCGAACATTGATGATCGAGAGAAGTTTTGTGTGAGATAAGATACGATAAGATCGGCATGCAAGAACAAGTCCATTTCGTTCGCGATCGCCTTCGTATTGCTCGCCAACAACGACGAGCTCTGAATGATCGTTGTACGTAGCACGCTTGCCTTCCGACGCGAACCCTCACCCGGTCATGTACGTCGTCGATCTATCAGCAAAGCCTCGAAATCTGCACCTCCTCCTTCGTCCTCCCACGTGTCGACGCCTTTCAAGCTCTAATGCGTTCATGCGACGTTATACCTCCGGACCATCCACTTCTTCCGCTCCCTGATGACCTTGCGGTGTCAACTGCTCTCGGACATAGAAATACGCAGAGGATGCAACACTTCTTAGAGGGGGAAGATTCTACGGGTCGACAGGAATGGGCAAGCTGGAGGCAAAGGTGGCGCTGGCGAAGGATTTTTTCATTTCGCTCAGAAGGAAAGGTCAGTTGTATCAGAAGGCACGGGTCGTAAGCCTCTGATTGAGAATTCTGCGATAGAGAAGGACTATGAACTCCACATTGCACGAAGCGTGAACGAGGACTGAGGTTCATGGCGTCAGGATGGACGTATCCTCACTCGGTACGTCCTCTTCTGACGTTCATCATTTTCATTATTTCCTTCAGTCGCTCTATCAAATACTGCAAACGTCTACGACTTCCTCTTATCTATATTCACGCCGATATATAGTCCCAAACTTACGTCTGTGCCCACCACCAGCGACCCGTCGACCTCTATTCGCACTTGCCCTTGGTTCTCTCACTACAGCTTTCACCCTCGCCCAACGCTATTCATCCCATCTCGCCTTTTACTCTCGCCTCCACACCTCCTACGGTGCCATTACTCGATGACCCGCTTCCTCCGCCCATCGATCTATCCCGCTCGGAACCCATCTCCATCGTTGTCCCAACGTATCGAGAAGTAGTAGCAGCGTAGCCTCGAGGAGATATTTGAGCAATATACAGTCTGAGCCAAGGGTATCCTTGGGGCTTGCAGTCACGCGCGATGTACGACTCTCTCGCAGATTCTTCATACGACACTGCTAATATCGACAAGACGACCTTCACCTTCACCTGCTCTTCGACATTACTTCCACCAACACCGGCTCCATCCTCCGCTACATCAAGTTCGCTATCTCCGAACACTGCCACTGCCTGGCCGTCCTCACATATTCTTCACCTCTCCCTCCTCCGTTATCCGATTCGAATTCGACTCCGAAGCTCGTGCCTAAACCTCTACAATATCCGAACTGTCAGTTACGCTCGAGAGTATTATCGCCGTCCAAACGAAACTAGCTCGCTCATCAACCTGAAACATCGCCGGTGTTCCTGCAGAGGTCGAACCTGTTCGGTCGATAATCTCCTGGGATGGACGGCATGCATAGAGATTCGGCGAATAGGCCGGGAGGTCACGGTGAGTTTCGGTTCTGCCTCTTTAGTGTACAATTTCTGGCTCTTTGTCCCGATCGTCGGACGTAGCACCTATATGCTCGTGCAAGGAGTCTTCTGCATCGCGTCTGGTCTGTCGTAGATGCAGATCTGGGCCTCTGCCCTCGTCGCAAATTTCAGCGAACGTTGAATACGTACCACCATGCTGCCATGATCGTGTTCTGTGAAAAGGATTCACTCTGGTTATGGACTGATCGACTTGTTTCTCACCTCCTGTCATTCTTCGGCGTGATATCGCTTCGCGTTCAGCAGGTGTGCTGTCTTCTCTTTCGTCCCTATCTATTTGTTTGCCCTATCAATTCCTCCCTTATACTCATTCATCATAGTTTCGTACGCTGACAACTCCTCTCTTTTGATATGGAATTTACTCGCAAGACGACGACATAAAAACCTATATCCGCCCCAGCCGCTTCTCGACTCGACTATCTCCGATTGCCTCCACTTCTGCCATTCGAACTCCGCGACTATGGTCCTCTTGAATGCGCGGACGAACGGACCGTCACTGGGCCGGAGTTTTGGGTCGCAGAGAAACATCGCATGAGTAAAGCATAGAAGCCAAGAGACGCGAGTGCGGGAGCATTGATGTGGAGTGTGCGACGGGCGAGGTAAGACAAGTGAAGATACGAGGTTGGAACCCGTTTGGGTGTTCTGGTCGCGTGCATAAGCTAGATTGATCGGAGTAATGGGAGAGATAGTGATGAGGTGGCATGGGAAGGAGTGACGGGAGGAGGAGACGTTTCGCGGGACCAGGCGAAAAGGACAGGAGTTACAGGGTTGACGGGTTTCATGAGGAAGGCAGAGCAAACAGACGTTGTGTACGAGGATAGCCACGAGGAGAAGAGTAAGACGAAGAGTCAGGCCCATCTGCGGAAAACGACGAGGGTGGCGATCCAACGACGTGACATTGTCGTACCGTCGAGTATACACGGCCTGAGGGGTGTGATGCAGGACGAGAAGGCTGTTGGTGTGCGCGATGGGTGCGTGGAGATATGCGCGTATTGTTATGGTCTGTTCCGGTCCGTCCTCATCTCTATCTCCTCCTTCCCCCACGACTGCCCCGGCATTTGCTCACCGCTAACATCTTAACATTTTCCAGATTTGTACAAATATCGTCCACTTGATCCCTCTCGATTTCATCAGTAGACCTCGGTCAATCCCATCATCCCATCCACCCCCTCCACGTTTCCCTCGACGTCGTTTCATAAAGAAGATCCTAGTGTTCTCGATGAACGCGTATTCGGAACAATCAGTAGAAAATGCATGCTTGGGACTCTGAGTGGTACGACTATGCTTTGGCTACGGTCAAGGGGCGATCGACCGTCAACGCTCGTATTTTTTCTTGGGGAAGTTGGCGCTCGACAAGGCCATGCTTTGAATATGTAGGAATGATTTGAGTCAGCCATAATCATTTCCTACGCCGATATAATGCTTAAGGGGCGGGGGAAGGAGTGCTAGGTGGGTGGCGTAGTGTGGCGCCGCAAGCGAGATTGGGTCGAAGTCGTAGCGGTGCTGCATCGTATCTGGGCCCACGCCAAGTATACCGAGGACAGAGCACCATCACCACCAGAGACCGGATCACCCATAGCTCCTCCAACGATGCGAGTTCCGAGCGAAACCTCCTACGCGAACTCGGCAATACCGCACAATGCATCCATCGCGTACCCCCTTCCGGTGTTCATCAAAAAGCAACGCCACGACCTCCCTGTATACCCTATCCATGAAATCCACATCGCACTCGACAATCATTCGGGAATATCCAGATGACTCGATTGTCCCTAGCAGTGCAGAACCGTCCCCTTCATGGTCAGGAGTTCAAGTATAGAGCTGGCAATTTTAGTTGAACAACAACGCTGTGCTACAGGATTGAACCGCCGTTACTCTCTCTCTCTCGCCCAGTCGGGATTAAGATATTCTCAACTAGGACAGTTCGTCTTCTTCTATGATGTCTCTTCATTCACGCGATACTAAACCTTGGACCCATTGAGACCCGTTGCATCAGCCGTCTCCCATCGGCCTGGGTTTCACTCAGTTAGTGTCCATAATCTCTTGGCAGCGAAGGCGATGCCCAAAATGGGAGGCTTATAAACATGTATCCGAAGCTGGATTAAGATTGCAACAGACTTCCCCTGTACCATTTTCTCTCTTGTAGTCGATACCTTTCAAATTCTCTATGCAGCTCAAAGGTACTTTCCCTCTTCGTTTTTTGTCCCTCTGTCATCAAATAACTAGCTCTTATAGCGCTTCTCACCGCTGCTCTTCTCTCTGCAATGACGGAGTCGATTCAAGCCTCCAGCCTCACCAGGCTTGCGAAGCGTGCGCCGACCTGTGACGAGGGTGTCGGGACTGCCTGCACGGTCGCAGATGCGAACAATTGTTATGCCGGGATCGTAAGTCGTCTCTTCTTCGCTATCTCCTTTAGAACGACGTTCGACTATGAGATTTCGCTCCACAGGCTGTAAGTGACCTCACCGAGGACGAGGACGGTCGCCAGCAGTGCTCCGGGATCATCTCAGACTCCGTCAACGATTGCAGCGTACGTTCCCTACCCTCACCTCTTATTACCATAATATACTGTGCTGATGTCTTTTATCTGGGCGGCAGTGTTCGTGCGACTGCGGCGATGGGTCTTTGTTTGATAGTTTACAAGACTTTGAGGATACCTTTGACGCGATCATCAACACCTGCATCAACGCTGCGGAACCAGGTAGGCCTCTCTGTATGCTGTTTTCTGGAGGGAGAGAGCACTGACGCAGAGCGGGTGTGTAATAGGGTCCAACACGTACGTGGGCGGCTCGAGCACCGTCACTTGTACCGTCACATGAACGTGTTCAACTTCAGAGCCTTAGTTGCTTTGATACAGAGGAACACACCTGCAGTTACTGCGCTCACCATGCTCTTCATGCCTTGTAGTCTGAACGACGACTGTATATTTAACACTGTTTTATGATGTATGAACCCAGATTTACTCTTGTTGTCATTTCCGACGCGGTCGGCTACGATGACGAGTGACCGGCTGGGAGCGCAATAGCTATGTCTGCATTGAGTATCGGCGACGGGAATGAGAGCGACTATGTGCGTACCAAATTGATCCATATTGACCAAGGATTGACGAAGATTATGCAAAGTTGAGTCTTGTTCTAGGGCCTCCTATAAATTGGGTGGGTCTCCGATTCCTATTCGCAAGGCCGACTGCTGTAAAAGCCCGGAGAACTATGAATTCTTCGCGTACTTTACTATGGCTTGAGTGGCAAGATTGGCCCTGCCGAGCTTGTGCGATAGTGTTTAGTATGGTCCCCAACTATATTTCTGTGTTATTCGTCTGAATCAGGCTGTGACCGGTCCATATTCTGCTCGCCCCTCACCGTGTGCTCATGCGTCTATTCCTTACTTTCTGGATTTTTGGTGGTCACGGAAAACGAGAACTGATCATCAACAATTTCGCCGCTCGGTAAGCATTGGGACCACGTCTAGTACGAAATTCCAAGAAGTATAGTAAGGACCCGAAGTACACTTAGATATTTCGTATGGGATCTCCTTCTACCGGTACGAGAGATGTCTGAGAGATAGACTCGGAGTGAAACGGGATACGTTTGTGAGCAACAACGGGCGACCCTGCGCTCTGCTCGAATCTGGTTATCGAGAGGGAGGACATGCGTGAACTCGAGTCCACTCGAATTTGAAGGTCGCGAGGGCCGAGATCGAGTGGAGGAAGTAAAGAACTGATTCTTCCGCTGTTGTCATCATGCGACTCGATGGCGTAAGGGGGATAAGCAGAGGACGGTGTGCTCGGGTCCATTGGTGGAGGTGAATCCGTGAGTGTACGGCGTTCTCGCACCATTGGGGATGCAAGAAGTTGCCGTATGGAGGTGGAAGGAGATAGAAGTTGGGGAGGGAGATCGCGTCCGACACTGGGCGTATTGAGCGTGGATGGGCGTGGTGGATTTCCTCGGTGACGAAAATAAGGATGCTCGTTGTCTGGGAGTGAATCTACGGGTGCAAGCGACAATGGTTCTCTATGAGCGTGCGGTGAAACGGGTTCTGTCATATGTCGCCTTGGTCTATTGTCCTCGGCAAGGAGTAAGCGCGAAGAGCCGGCTGTGTTATGTGGAAGGTCATATGAAAATGATGGGAGAGAATTGATGGGTTGAGGACGCTGGTCAACTCCATCAGCAATTGTCCCGTAAGTTTCGAGAGTCGGTGTAGTCGTGTGAGTTTGTGGAAGGGGAGGATGGCTGCGAGAGTGGCTAAGAGTTTGTTCGTGATCGGTTGGCGAAGGGTGGGAAGATGGATTCACAGTGGCCGACTGTAGGAGCGCAACATCTTCACCGATTCGTGACATGAGAGGTGCGGAAGAAGCGTCAAGGTTCTCTGCACTAGCAGCATGCAAAGCACTCTCCTCATCCGGGGCTAGTCTGTATGGGAGAGGATCGCCAATTCCCGCCACCACGAACCGAAGCTCGTCCCAGCAGCCTTTCGGCAGGTCCGTTATAAACTCTATGATAGTGCGACGACTCTTCCATATGAGGTATATAGTCGAGCCGAGTGGGCCGAGAACAATTCCGAGAGTGACGACCTGACAGAGAAAGCCTGATCATCAGCATGCAACGGCAGAATTTTGTTTGAAGTGCTTACCTGGCCATATGTCAGAATATAAGAACCTTTCGGTCCCGATGCAAGTATCGCACGTTTGATGATACTCCATGACCAGAGGGCATGAAGGGCCAAGGCAAACATATAGAGAATCCATGTATGTGCTTCCGAAATCGTGGTACTGTAGAACTTATAAGCGTGCAGAAATGACAGGCCAAACTCACTGAATAAAACTCACATGTACAGTCCTATCAATTCAAAATAGTAGGACACTCCGGAGCGAGATCTCCTCTCCGCTTGTCGGATACGATGTTGTTGGTGAATGTATCTCCGGTGACGGATGCCGTATGAGACGAACACCGCGAGGCAAGCAAGCAATACTATTTGCCACGGATAGTCCAATGGCGGAGGGAGCCCAACCAGATAACTGAAACTGTTTTCAAGCCATTCCTTGAAGGCAGTATCCCTGCATAGGTAGCTGTCCAGATAGGCTTCGGACGACAACGACTGAATAAGGCTGAGTGAAAGCCACAGAACGGGAAAGGTTATGGACAAGAGCGAGATAATTCGCCTTGAGAGTGTGCCCTTTATTCGGCGAAAGATGAAGTTCGTGCCCCCGGAACAATCGTCGATTGAACGGCTTAGAAGATCGTCGATCGCGCAGATGAGAAGAAGGATGGTGAATGGTGATGCAGTAGCGACTAGAGCGAAACCGACGTCAAATAAAGACAGACTACAGCTCCGATAACTCCACAGGCTGGCTATTATGATGGGGTATTGTTGGAGCAGTAAAGCATATATCTGCGCGGCGTTGTCCTTTTTTGACCACGTTATAAGAAGGGCTACCTCGGCGTTCGGTATTCATAAGTCGTATCCAAACTCGGTCAATAGGATGGCGACTTACGCAAGTACAGACTCGTCACAACGGCTACGAATAATGAACGGATGTCAACGACGGAAGTATGTCAAGAGATGACCGGATAGCTCACTACCAACAGCCACCGCGGTTCCATCTATATCGACATTTCCTGAGATAGGAGTATGCTGGGCCGTCGTGCAATTCCTGTGGGTATCGTTGGCGGGAACGTAGACCGTGTTAGGGGCCGGGCAGACCCAAAAGCCTGACGTGAAATTGGGTGTCTGGACAAGGCTCATCACAGCGTTGTGCGAAGCAGGTGGAGTTCGTGGGGTGTGTTGACAAAGAGCATCCCGGTCCATCTCTTATTAGTCGTAGCATGAAGCGCCGTCACATAGCAAGCGGTGCTTCCAACAGTTATTGATATCACTCCGTCTCCTAGTCATTACCACGCTCGCAGCTACTCACCGCTATAGGAAATGTTGAGTCCCATTCTGAGCACAAAGAGTGCATATATAGCATATGTCTGATGTTGTTCGGGTCGAGGGACAGCAATGATGATATAGACCTTATTTGGGAGACACAGCCTCCCATTTTATTGTCTATTTCCCCAGATGCATGTGGATGAAGCGGTGCGGCGATGATCCCAGTCCGTCAGAACAGCCTGCAGCAGACGCTGCGCTTCAAAAAAGTGCGAGTAACGTCAAGCCGAGTAAGTGGAGTACACATCGCAAAAAGCGAACAATCTGATAGCGAACATCTGACCATACGGAGGAAGAGACAAACAGATAGATAGACCGTAATAGAAGATACTCAGCTCAGAATGTCGGACAAGGCGGGAAATGCAGCGGACACCCTCCACTCCAATTATGTGTCATAGCCGTCTTCGCCGACGCTGCGCACAGAAAAACAGACAAGAATCAGCACCCGACGTTCATACACGCACTGAAACAAAAGTAGAGTTAAGAAACCGCCACTCACCTGCATTCCTGGACCACAAATTCCCCGTGATACTCGTCACCGCCAGATTACAAGCCTTCACCACCTCCGTCCTATCCTCCTTATTCGCCTCAACCCCCATCCTCTTCAGAATATCAATCCCACCAGCCTTCATGATCTCCTTCCTAATGGCCCCGCCGCCGACATCTCCCAAGAAGCTCACTGCTAACGCTAACTCAACATGTACCTCATACTCCTCTCTACCCTTTTCCTCCCCAGCCGTCCTCAGGGCCGCCAGCAACGAATCTACAACTCCCGCTTCGACCAAGGCTTTTCGAGTTCCAGAGCCCCATTCGGCGCACGAGAAACGTTGGATGGCGAAAGCAAAGCCTGCAAGCGGTGGGACGCAGGTACTGGGGAGAACGCGGGGAATTCGAGCGAGACCTGGTGCGCAGTTGGCTTCGAGGAGAATTTTGGACATGTCGGAGGAGTTTGGACGCATGAGGCAGCCGATCGCGCGGGATGTGAAGAGGAGGATCTGGGGATCATCGGAAGTGTTGAGAAGGTCGGCCAAGGGCTCAACACAGCCTGCCTTTGCGAGGGCTTTCGACTATGGCAAGTTTGAAGTACGATTAGAGTTCACGCCTTTAGGGTGGAAAGAAGGTGAAGGCCTCACCAATTTGATCGACCTTGCCATCCTAGCAACCCCATATACCGCCGCGCAGACATCGTCCACGTCATACTTGCCCTCAATACTATAACCCCTCCACACCTTCTTCAAATGTCCCACCATAGCTTCCACTGTCCCGAGCGTAGCCAACATATTCGCCAATTCATCCGTCCACACCAATCCACCCAACAACCATGCTGTATATCGTGAAAGGACCGGACTATCCGATAGTAAAGGCTGCGTCATGAGTAGTGTCGGCAATGATCCAGACGGCAGTAGTTTCGTGTTGGAGAGGGAGGACGCGATATCGGATGTTCGACAAATGCGAGTCAGACACCAGAGTGAGAGTGACGCGAGTGGTGGTGAGGATAAGCAGTGATTGGAGAGAATTTCGATGAACGTCGTAGTCGTGTTCGTGCGATAGATCGTGTTGCAGCTTAACGAATCCACTCTACCGACATAAAATAATCAACATTGACAGTCATGATGATAAGCAAAAATAATAAACGCACGATAGTATCCCCAGCGTGGCCAAAACCGGCTCTAACCCTACCCCATCAGCAGCTCGACTTTTTAACAACTTGATCAATGTATGCACAACACCAGCCGTGATCAGCTTCTGTGCGTCCTTGTCCGACTGCATCGCGTATTGCTGGATCGCGTACAACCTGCTATCAATCACTTCTGCCTGTCGATTGTCCGCTACTTCTGTCTGCAGAGCGCCAGCGAGGAGATTCGGGCTTGGACGACCTGTACGCCCGCGTCCGTATCAGTACAGTTCACGTCGCGATGACGGAAAGACGACAAACGTACCCCGAGCTCCTCCTTCTCCGCTACCTCCCTGACTACTCTGCACGTCCGACATTCCCCCAATCTCACTCCTCGCCACCGAACTCCCACCCATCATAACACTCCCCGCATACCCAGCTCCAGCCGGTACCCCCAACGTCTGTCCTTGTCCCTGCCCCTGCGCCACACCGAACGCCCCGAATCGCTGTTGTTGAGATTGCAACCCGTACGCCGACGTAGGACTCTCACTGCCACCTCCACCCTCCTCCTCGCGTATCGAGCCACTGGTCTGGAACGTCAATGCATGCGGAGGTGCCGAGCCCGGGATAGAGGGCATATACGACGATCTGTTCGGTCCGTAGCTCGAGCTGTATACCGACGAAGTGTCTGAGTGGGGATAGTTGTAGTTGTTGGTCCCGGGATCAGACGACATGCTCATGATGCGAGGATTCTTCCGATCTCCGTAGGCTGAGTAGTCTGCGTAGTTCAACGAGGGCGGTGCGGGCGACGGCGTGTTTCGGAGGCCCAGCTGCTGCTGATGTTGGTGCTGTTGATGCTGGAATTGTTGTGGATGGAAGGAAGCCGCGGACGTAGGTGGCATCGACCCGAACTCGTTTATCGTCGATTTACCATCGGACGGTGCATATGACTGAATCCTTGACCCCGACCACGAGCTCGAACTCATATAACTCTGTCGTAAATTCGGATTCGAGCTCGAGCCCGATCCCAAACCGAAACCCAACGTCGACTGTCGATTCTGGAACGCCAATGGCACCGGGGCGATTGGTGGGCTTTGGTTTGCGGAGCGTGGCACGAGCGAGGCGGGATGTGGCGATAAGGTGCCCGAACCTGATGGCGGTCGACTAGAGCCAGGAACAGGACTTGGACTTGGACTGGTGGACGATGCCCGAAATTCGTACGCGGGTGGCGGTGGCGCGGCGGAGGGGTCGTCGTTCGTTACTCGCATGACGGAGGGAGTGTTCGGATTGTGGCCGAATACGGAGGTTTTGCGGGTTGGTGGTGAGCGGGAGTTACCTGCGATGAACAATAGCAGACAAGTGAGAAAAATATGAGCATACCCTTCAATGTTTGGCTAGGAAGGCGAACGATGACCTACCGAAAACGTTCTTTCCACCCGTACTGGACCCAGCTGAACCCGCACCCGAACTCATACCCACACCAGAGCTCGCACCGGCCACAGCATCCTCAGCGACCAACACCTCATCCCTCTCCCTCATTCCCTCCCTCCAACCCTTCACCCACCCCTCCGCGCTCCCTCTCTCCTCCGCATCCTGCTCCCAGCCCCTCTCGATCACTCTCCACATCCCGTCTCCTAGTCCATTCCACCGAGCTTGTTCGGATGAGGGTCGATCGGGACGCATGGATTCACGGACGACGAGCTGAAAGACTTGGGATTCGGAGAGGACGCCCCAGGGTGGTGTGGAGGTGAGGATTTCGTACGTTGAGAGGGC
Source organism: Stereum hirsutum FP-91666 SS1 (assembly GCF_000264905.1). Lineage (NCBI taxonomy): Eukaryota > Fungi > Basidiomycota > Agaricomycetes > Russulales > Stereaceae > Stereum > Stereum hirsutum. Next base: position 21,675 of record NW_006763146.1, read on the forward strand.
GAGGGCGTAGATGTCTGATGCTGGGGAGGTTGACTGATAGGGTTGAAAAGGAGGTCAGTTCATGGACGATGTCAACGGCGAAGATGATCGATATAGCAAAAGCGAAATCACGGTCGAAAATATGCACCAAAACAACCACCCAAATAGACCATCATCTCCGCGATCCACATCGACGAGGAGACACATATGCCCTCGAAGATCGAATCACAGAGATACCGCGCAAGACACAATATGAAGGCACAACAGAAAACCAAGCCCGAATCGCACTTACCCCTTTCCAAGCCTCCGGACTCCAATACCTCCACGCCCCAACACACGTACTCGGCACGATCTCCACCATCCCATAATCAGCGATGCAAGCCTCGCCACTGTCGTTGATCAGGATGTTGGTAGGTTTGAGCGAGCCGTGCGTTATTCCTTGCTGGAAGACGAACATCGTGCGTGGAGATGGAGAGGGAAGTAACATGGAGATTAGATGGGATGATTGGGACGAGGGGTGAGGGAGTAGAATTGCGAACCGAGTGTAAATATGCGAGACCGAGAGCCGTTTCGAGGACCTGTGAAGTATCGAAGGTGGTCAGTATCTGTCAGTATGAGTCAGGCTGTACTAATGCAGACAACTACTCGCAAGCGAGTCAGAGGCATTTGCGTCCACCCGCCATGGATGCAAGTGACTACATGAAAAGGAAGCGATCGTCTGGTCACGGATGAGAGGACCATCGTAAAGATGTGAGGGACAAGTATACGCGTTCCAATTGGAGACACGGGTGGCGCTACTAGCGTTGAACTAGCTTAAATATGGTATACATTCTTGTGGCTCTCTATTCGTGCGTTAGACTAGGAGCATGAGCACTGCGCGATTCATTGTCGACCATATTCCGAGTATGCACTACCCGATTCGCCTGTATTATCCCCAAAAGCCTTGAAACACCGCCTATCTTTGGGAGCCCCCATCATAACCGCAGCAGAACGTCCATCGACGACATCAGAGCCCTAGCAAGCGAAGACGGGGGAGTTCGCGCAGAATCATGCGCGGACTGCCCTGACGCGAAGGACAAACATAAACGTCCCGACACGGGCGCTACTAACGGTGAACCAGGCGGAATGTGACTTAGAATAAATTTATGTAGCTCTCTGCTCGTGCGTTAGATTGGGACTACGACGATTGAGCGCTTCCTAGGTGCCGATATCCCGAGTATGCACTACCTGATGCAACTGCATTGCCCTCCGAAGTTACTAAAAGATACCTCCTGTCTGGGGGAATCTGTATCGTGGGCTCATCGTAAGCTCAAGAGAGCGTTTAGCAAGCCGAGTCTGTGCAGTCCGTGCAGCATCGTGTGCGGACTGCCCCCATAACCCGATACGACACCCAGCTCACGCTAGAAGCGTGCATGGAGTAGCCAAAGCAAGGCATCGGGACAACGCCCTAGGACCTCGTATAAGCCTCAATAAGATAGCATCGCACTCCAGAAAGGGATTCCGGACAGACAACGCGAAATACGCACAAAATGGAAGCACCGAAATCAAAGCGAAAAACACGGATCACGGAACGATTGGAAGAGAGACTGACCAACTGTGCTCTGTCCACCTTTGGTTCTGTACCCTGATTCGCTTTGACGTACTGCATCACGCAACCCCTATCCATGTATTCCTGCACTACAAAAAGTGGATCGGCATCGAAAGGCGAGAGGCCGAAGATCTTGAGGAGGTTGGGATGGGAGAGGGCGCAGAACGTTTCTATTCGCTGGAGGATGTGCTGTGGATGGTTGTACCGAGGTTCGAATCACATTCTGGACGAGGAAGGGGGCCGGGGACGTACTTCATAATCGACCGTAGTATCCTTCAACAACTTGACCGCCACAACTTTCTCTCCTTCGCCATCCTTCGTCCACGTTCCACGATATACCGAGCTCGTCTTCTTGCTAATACCCAAGACTGCATTCGGATCAGCGGTAATGTCTTCGATGGGGAGAATCGCGCGGGAATTGTACGGCGTTGGTAGATGCTGAGGGGAGGAAGGAGACTCGGTATGCATTGGAGAGTGTGGGTTGAGGGACATCGAGGCGAGAACGGTGTCGAGGTCGAGGGTAGTTTCATGTTCGTTAGAGTCTTCGCTTTGAGGAATGCTCGGAGGGTCGTCCATCGCAGGTACAAGAGGATGGTAGAGAGTGAACAAGGGCTATGATGACCTAAAGTGAGACAGCGGCGTATAAGGCTACACTACTTTTGCACTGCTTGATCAAGGAGATGGATACGGACAGACCGGGCGAAGGGTTTCATGGCCCAACAACCTCTCTGATAGGCGCCCTATGGATATGTTGCAGCGCTTCACGCACGCCATCATACATATAGGAGACTGGCCCATCATTCCTGGCTTTCGCGGCCACCGGCCATTTGTAGCCCTGCTGGACCAAATCAAACCTCTGTAGAGTCTCGTCGACGAAAGTGGCGAGTTTTTGGTTTCCGATATGGAGACATTATAGTTGATATCGTTTCTCAGAAACAAACGAACAGAGAACGAGGAATTATCGCAGACGTCGATCTCCTCGTGTATGATCTCTTCGGCGCATGCCGGAAGACTGTATATAGTGGTGCCACACCTGCCTAGCGCCACATCCCAGCTCTTCTCCCACCTTCCTCCTAAACGCAATGAGCAGCTCTCGTACTACGCAAGCCTTTCTTCAGCGTTTCCCTAATGTTTCTGGATTTGTAGCTTCTTTTTCCTCTTGAACCCTTCCGACAGCTTTCGCGCTCATTACAATGAACAGGCTGCCAGAGCACCGGCGACAACGGCAAGGTAGCCATCGAATCGGACACCCCCATCTTTCTCAAGTCTTCCTTGCCCGATGACCGCTGTGTCCTGTCAGGAGCCCACCGCATAAATTTTCCTCGTAGCAATGCTACTTGGACGACTTAAGAGTTCATGAAGCCCTATTTCTCTGGCATCCGACATACGCGGGCATTACTGCGTGAGGAAAGTCGGTTTGTCCCTAGTAGAACCGGGAACTGCTTGAACTGCACTAGCATCCACGAAAAGTTTCGTCACCGTGACTATACCACTTCTTGAACCCACCGCTTCGAGAGCACTCGTCGACCTACATGTATGTCCAGTCGTCTTATGCAGCCGAGGGTTTGTTCGACATAATGTGCGCCTGATCTGCATCATCGGATATGCATTCGACAAACTCCCAGCCATGCCCTTACTTGCGCATAATCACGAATATGACCTCGAAAGACCTGATATGTAGCCATTCCTGGAATGGTGCGTGCTCGGTGATAGGTGTGGCGACAGCTGCATAAGTCACAAAAGCAGACGTTAAATCGCCATCTGCAGTTTCTCGACACATCGCCGTGTACATCGCTTGTGCTCTGTATACAAAAGCACAACAGAGCAGAAAGTATCAATCCTAATATGTTCTCCGTAAGAATGTCACGCTCGATTTCCCGGCCGCAACTTACCCAACCAATAGAGCAGTGGAAATTATTTTCTCGTCTATATAAACCCCCCTCACGACAGTATGGATTATTCAGCTCACCAAGCATCTTCTACCCATCCATCTCTCATCCATTGAAATTCACAATGCAGTTCTCATTCACCGCTCTTGCTCTCATCTTTGTCTCCACCGTGAGCTTGGCCGCTGCCCATGCAAACGCCGCTCCGCCAATTGCACGAAGCCCAGGACGCGCCGTGGAGTACAATGTTGTAAGTACAATCTCATAGAAAAGGAGAAACCACCTTCCATCTGTCGTTCCACTTCCTTGAATGAGTATTAATCAATAAACCGCAATGCATAACACTGTATTTTACAGGAGGTTGAAGATGGTCTGTACAAGAGGGACGAAGCCGTTCACTACTATAGCGTGGATGATGACGAGACGAGAGCGAGTGACCGTTGAGTATACGGGCATACCAGAAACGTGTACGCTCGACTTTACCGTACCTCAGTTGGTGAAGGCCTTCAATTGCTAATTCTACGATCTTCAGGAACAACTTGCGGAGTCCGGGTAGTCATGTCGTTGTATGAGTGAAATCAGGTGTAGGGAAGGAGGTAACGAATCACGATACTGACTGAAGTGTCTTTTGTTTGGGGAACCTTTTTGGTTATAATCCGATATGACTGTTATGAGTTCGTCGGTACAACATTGTGGGCCAGGATTTTCGATACCCACAAGTTTTATGCACCAGGCGGCGTGAAAACATATGATCAGAAAGTGCCGGACTCACATTTAGAATCTGGTAGAAATTGAGCACAATAATCGAGAAGAAATGTACGGATATATCAGTGCTACGTACCCAAGAGCGACCAAAGCTATTAGGCTCGACGAGAGGTTGTATTACACAGTACCCAAGGCACACTCGAGCCTCCACACCATCATCGATGTCGAAGAGCAGGTGTATCTCGTCTGAACAGCGGTCCTGCATAGCTGAGCGCGGTATTGGTGGTAACATGTGAGTAGGAAGAAGAGAATGGTACATACATGCCCAACCTCGTCTTAATCCAGATTATAGATACGTATCGTACACACGCTACCTGCAAATGTCAAAGCTTTTCAATCAGTATCAGACGCGCAAAGCTTTGCTATAGCGCTCTCACATTGATGCCCCGGTGTCCGTCAACGTTCAGGATATCGCTCACTCGTGCGAACTTGATATTTAAATCGGAAGCGTAGAAAATAAATAACTCATGATGTACAAGCAGCGTACGTGATGAGTCGAGAGCCTCGAAGTACCGCACGGAGTTCCAGAGTCATAACTTGTGGTATATACAATCGGCCTTTGAATTGGTTACTTACACGGAGAGACGCCAGCGTACAGAATACGACAGCCAGCATGAGCATCCTCGAATCGTTTATAGATTATCTATCCGTCACAATTTGATGACCATTCTTCCCACAAGCGTCCCAGCTTCCATTTCGTCGAATATCCTGTGGGTTACGGAGCATCAGGTCTCGATCGGAATTGTCAAGAAGGTTACAGAGAGATGGAATGTACTCATTGATCTCTTCGAGCCTACGAAGCGTAGCATGGACCTTGACCTTTCCGCGCGCGAGAAGATCGAGGGCTTCGGTGGCATCTTGGAAAGAGCTGAATATAACGTGTAGATGTCAAAATCGCAGGAAGATGATGAGCAAAGCATGTTCAGTCGGACATATTCCATGGAGCACGACGAGACAGGGAGAAGACGTACCCGACGCTCGACCCGACTATTCGCAAGCTCTAAAAGAATGTAGGCGATAAATAACGAAAGCGGGATAAATAAAACGATGGCCTAAACTTACTCTCGCGACCATCAGTAAAACTGGGACACCGAGTACGAAGTTCGTAGGCATCCCTACGGTCACGAGCGTCCCTTTTGGACGAAGATACCACAGAGACTCGTTATACGCACTCGGCTTCGGGCAGGAAATGAGATAGCACACGAAAAAATGATGTTATCTGAGTCTGGTACAGTCATTGTTTGATGAGACAACTTACCGAAGGCGAGACGACCACTGCCGCATGCGCGCCTACACCACCACACAACTTAATGATCTCTTTGGCCACCGGTGTGACAGGCCCGGCTGGCGACTCTGCATCTAGTGGAAACTCCTTGAAGTCGATGAAATGTTCTGCACCAGAGGCGAGACAGACAGCTTTCTTTTCTGCGCCAGTGTCTGGTGACGTTATGGTTCCATAGAGGAAAGATGAGAGACGAAAGACCTAACATCATGTGTCAAGCACGACAAAGGACTCACCAATTGCGAGAACGCGGAGACCCATCGCCACTGCGAACTGGATGGCTGTATGGAGACGATGCGTGAAAAAATAGTTTAACGAAGCTATACATTGCTGGCCACAGTAAATAGATAACGCAGAGCACTCACCGAGATGTCCAAGGCCTCCGCCTGCTCCTGGAACGACAACCCAATTCCCTACGGTGGTGTTCGTCTTCTTGAGAGCTGAGTATACCGTAAGACCCTAAATCCAGAAGTGAGAACGTGATCAGGGCACTGGGACAATCACACGGAATAGAGAGAGAGGAAACCCGATGTTTGCATCAGGAAAACAAGTGGTGCGGAGACGTACAGCGCAGAGAACAGATACCGCTTCGGGTGAGGATACCGATGGTGGAATCGGAATGACATTATTTGTCCATGCTACCTGAATGTATCAAATCGATTCAGAAACTGAAGGCAGATGGGAAAGCGAGGCGGAACGGACCATATACTCAGCAAATGTGCCATCGGCACTGTGTCCACCATTGACCGTCTGCGAACACACTATCATCAAATATAAGTCAACGTCTAGGAACAGAATCACGCGATAGAACAAAGAGAACATATACTCACACGAATCATCCCCGCTCCTACACAGTTCGCACCTCGCACACGAATTGACACACCATTTCACACCGACCCTATCTCCAATGTCGACACCTCCCTCACTGCCGACCGCAACAATCTCTCCGATCCCTTCATGTCCAGCCACTACCGGAAAGTCTTTCGTTCCTGGCCATTCGCCTTTGCGAACGTGCAGGTCTGAATGACAGCATCCTGCGAAAGCCATCTTGATGAGGCATTGGTTTGAGGCAAGTGTCTTCGGTTCCGGGACGGGGTGGGTAGTGGTAAGAGTATAGGGAGAACCGAAGGTCGTGATAACGGCCGCACGTTGTGTTGCGGGAAGTGGTGATAACGCAGTTTTCAACGACATAGTATATAGGACGTTTCAATTGTTGTGAGCTGTGTTGCTAGAGAGGGAGGCGGGGGACAAAGCGAAGAAGTGGGCCTTCATAAGAAGCGGCAACGTACGAAGTGGATCCACTAGATATAGCAACGAAGTTAGGAGAGATCGGCAAACCGCAGTGGTGAGCAAAGTGGCGTAGTCAGTGGAGAACCTCTGACCATTACCTTCTTCATATGTACAATTGTCTCCTATAGATCATATGATGATATCGCCCGCCGCGTGGGATTGAAAGTCGCCTTCTACCAGCAGATGTATGTAGTAGAGCGAAGATCTGATGAGAAAAAGGCGGCATACAAAGACGTTCGAGATGTGCGAGAAGGCGGAACGCGCCATCTAAGCGGTCGTGTAGCCGCGGGTCTGCAGGATCCGATACAGACCGCACCAATTTCTGGACAGGAGATGTAGTAAGTCGTTATAGATACAGGCTTGGTTCACGCTACACATAAAATATGGCTTACCTCTATGCAAGATGGTGGCGAAAGCGACACCGCGAACCAAGGAATATAGGGTTGGTCTAAAATATGGACACCACGTTGATGTCTCTACCCGCGCATCGCGCGCTGGAAGGCTGATCGCATTACAGAGCCGCTCGCACTACTCGAGCGATTGAGTCTAGAAGACACTTGCAATTAGAGAATTGGAGTAAGTGCCGTACATAAAAAGCACCTCGCGGAGATCATCGATAAGGAGTGGTACTAGGATCTCGACGGTGCTTTGAATAGGAGGGTCAAGGGTAGAGGTTTTGGCCTGGTTTGTTGGTGTCTTGGATCAGCATCGAACCCAAGTAGTCATGCAGTCGAATTAAAAGACTCGCGAGCACAAAAAGCAATCGTGGAATGCGTCAGATACCTTCGAAATGCCAGAGACGTCGATGTTTCATAGTTTGCACGACACACCAAAGCAAGTGAATAGCCAGCGCAGGACGGTGCTAGCACAACGTGGCAGAGATATACGAAGACTTCACTCACCGAGGAATGAAGTATAGGCGCGCACTAAACCTTTATGTTTAGCGTCTGTCCCTCGAGAGTCCGTGACCATCCGACTACGGTTCCACTACATCACTACGAAACGGACTTACTCTCTGCGGACCTATGGTGTGACTCACCAGGGTATATTTGATTCAATGATGCATGGGGGTGCCGTGGACAGGCGGAAGCTAGGAAGGCTTCGCGAAAATAAAATGAAGCGTGCTTGACTATACCTCTCTTTTACTGTCCGGCAGTTCGGAGAAAAATTGTGCGGAACGCAAGACTACTTATATTAGTAGTCGAATCCAATGGCGAGTAGTTATCATGATAAGCTATGACGGAAGACATACCCATGAGTAGTATGCAGCAAGCTTTGAAGTATTCAGAAGTCCGGTGGATGATGTCACCAAGGTCTTCGTGCAGGCGCACAGCCTGGCCACAGCTGCGACGGTTTCCTCCTGACTTATTCATCGCGGTAATTATCCACCTCGGCGCAAAGTCAAAGAACAGTAATGGATGGAAAGAGGCTCACATTAATACTTAGAGCAATAAACGTCATTTCGGTGTCAAGGTGACTGAGCGTGATGCCGGGGGCGAAGAGAACGCAGATAGAAGGAGTGCTCAAGGCGCAGGTCGACCATTGGGTCAACACGGAAGGGCTATCTTGTTCTACTGGATCGCTGAATACTTCGGTGTGCCAGATCTGCGCGCAGAGAATGGGAGACTAGATGAACCTAGTTGATGATGGTGAGAGTCAGAAACACAAAACGCTCAACCGTGACCATGTTCGAGTTCGGCGGAATTACAGCTTAGAGCCACGTGGCACGAGAAATACTGGACGTGTGGCGTGAATGGTGTGGCGAAACGAATTCGCCAGTGCCCACTACGAGGGAGCAACAACAACATCGATTTTCATGCCCAGCATGTAACATACGTGTGCGTAACAGGGAGTCCAGCGGGCCAGTCTAATACCGTATCATACGGGTATAGATTATGTATGTTATGTCTAGGGATCGCAGATGGCACAATAAAAGAGTGTGTGTCTCAATGGCGTAGGCTAGCAATGCAGGAGATGAGACGGAAACGGAGACTAGCAGTGGGTGAGGATACGACGAGAGGAAGGTGGTAACGATGTCAAGGGATTCTCAAGAAGGGGAAGGTGAGGATTATGTCCATGGAAGTCCGGAAATTGAAAAAGAAAGAAGATAGACTATGATACATATACAAATGCAGGACGAGGAAGGGTACGAAGGGACGAGACGAGACGAGACGAGACAGAGAAAAGAAATCCGAGTACAAGAGACTTAGCATATCTAACCAGAGAACGTGAACGCAGTAATGTAATGTCTAAAGGAGTGTCGAGCGAGTGAGCCATGCAAGGTCTAGTATCTATCTACGAAAATCTAGGGTGTAATGCTGTCTAAATATCTAAAGGTATGTTGAAATGTAAGGCGCAGTGTCATGATGATGTCCACAACCACAATGAACCGGAAAGGAAGTAAACCAGGAAAGACAGTAGCAGCAAAAATCGTGAGGATGGGTACAAATGGCCGGAGAGTTGGCGAGAAGAGGAGGCAGTGCGAAGGTGACAGGGAATCAGGAAGAGAAAGAGTGTGGGACGGATTCGAGTGATGATAGGGGATCTGCTAATAGCAGACGAGACAAGGGAGGCAAAAGGTGTGGATAGTTCGATACAGGGCGGGGACTGCGAGACAGAAAGACAGAGATGAGCGAGAAGGAATTCGAAGGAGAAACAGAGAATGGCGCGAAGAGATCGTTTGGTTTTTAATCGGTCGACTCGGCTGCTTCACCACGAAAGCCGAGTACAAACCTCAACGCCTTCACAGGCTGAACACCCCACTCCTCCTTCGTCGGCTCAAGATCGGATTCACGATCACCAATGAGATACTCAACCCTACGGTCAGACCTATCGCGACCGATATGAGTTGCAAAGCAACCTGGAAGCCGGACAGGTAAGATTCTGAGTACCCCTGGGAAGATTCGGAGGCGAAATGCAGAAGGCCGTTGTTGGACAGGCCAGAGGGAAGTTGGAAGAGAATGCCGGTAATCTAGATCGTTGGCCATTCAGATCGCTGGAGTATACCGAACAGAAAAAAGAGACGGACCATGACAACAAAGGCATTTCCGCGGAACATCTTGCCGTAGATATTGGAGATGAAACCCACCGCGAAGCCACTGGTGAACCACGCCAGTCAGTGAATCAAGCGCATGCTTGTGGGATAGCGACGCGGAAACGCACCCAACTGCGGCGCTAACATCGAGCTGGTTTACGAACACGGTGGCCGTGAAATGATTCGTTACCCAGCCGATGCAGGAGATAAGGACGAGCGGCAACTATCAGAGATACGTGAAGAATTGTCAATGAGTATGACGTAGAAGAGAGCGGATGAAAGACAACTTACGATTTCTTTCCGATTCCACGGGGCCATATTCCGGAGACTCAGGAAGATCGAAAACATCGGCACCGTAAGGAATGCTATATGGACAAAATATGTGGGGTACATTAGTACCGTATGCCTCTACCTCCGCGACGGGAGAGAAAACGAACCCCAATACACGCTTGGTGTCTTCCGATACCACAAATCATCCCTATGACTCTCAATACACGTATAGTCCTCGATTCCAACGATGTTCGTGTGGGACACTCGTTGGTAAATCTGAGCACCAAGCGCAAGTCCGAACCCGAAGAATAGAGAAAACATGATAGCAAAGCCGACCCGCACGGCACCTGCAACGATCTGACGTGACGCGAGTTCAAGGGAGCCGATGAGGACAATGAAACCCTAAATCCCGTTGCGAGCGTACGAATTGTCAGTGACGGAGGTCCTGGGGATCTGTGGAAAATGATCATCGAAGAGGAAGGTGTACTCACAGGGAGAATAAGCACGATTGAACTGGAGACGATGGCGGGAAAGCAAAACACTCTCGACGCAGACAGAGCACCGCATAAGAAGCTCATCAATGTCGTCATCGTAATCCTGTTGAAACGATCAGTAAGCACACGGGATCGAGAAGAAACAGTGAAGGATGCTCACTCAAATACATTCGAATACAGCTCATTCCTCGCGGCGATGAGCTGTATGAAGACTACGAATGCTCCTAACGGAAACGATATCAAACTGTCAATCAAACTCCCATTGAATCCCACACTACATATACTCGCGCTCGCCATCCCTCCAAAGAAGATGATAGCCGGCATTCCATAGAACGGCTTCGCCAACATGAGCCTATCCAACTCCTCGCTCGCCTCCTTCACGCTGATCTCGTCGTGCGTGGCCTTCCAATAAACTTTGTTGGTCTCCTGGAGTTTGCCAATATCGAGAGTGGAAGCCTGGCGGATGAGTTTGATGGAGGAAGTGCCGGTACCGGGATCGTCGAAAGAGATGAGGAAGACGTCGGGAAGGTACATGCACGATAGTGAAATATCGAGCACGCGCGCCGTGGCTTGGATTTGCGCTTGTAGCCGGTGGGATGGGCCGCCGAACATCATCATGGCACGAGCGAGTTTGAGGACAAATTCTTGTCTTTGTATGATTTCGGCGACGTGACGTTTGATCTGAGGACACCCAATACGACAAGATCAGACAGGCAAGAATGTTGCAAAGCGAAGTAGAAGACGCACGAAGACAGCAGCACTCTTACGATTCTGCCTGCGCTCTTCCCTACGAGCGGCCTTGATCGCTTCGCTCTTCTCCCCTATCCATTCCCCCTTCTCCAGGTCCGGAGAGCTGACCCTCGTCGACGGGTCCGACTGCATCGAATCAGCGTAGCTCCAGTCGCCGCCTAACATCAGTGCTGCATCTACGACAACCGCAGTCGATCAAATCAACCGAAACGAGGAAACAAACCATGATTGAACCGTACCACATCAGCGACGCGTCATTGAAGATCAAGAGAGGCGGAAGAACAACTCACGATGTCCATGGTTATCCATCGGCAGTCCATCCTCCCTTTTCGTATCATAATACTGTAACAGTGTCGACAACATCCCAGCCTGCCCCATACCCACATTCATCTTCGTAGCCTCCACAACCGGTTCTGGCTCCATGATCATCCCTCCTTCGCTCACATGCTGCGCTCCTGAGCTGCCCGACATCTGAGACTTCCCATCTTCCTTGTCCTCCTCCTTCGGCTTTGTCGATACGAGACGAATCGATGCTGGCAGCCGCTCCCGAGTGCTCGATGTTTGACTCGTTAACCCTGCACGTGGATTATGGGGGAGGCCGAGAGTGCGATCGCTGAGGCCAGAGCGAGAGCTGAGAATAGACGTCATCCGCTTCGTGGACTCACGTTCGACGCTTCGACCAGGCAAACCGGCACGTTCATTATGGTCGATGTAGTTCGCGCCCGGGAGGTCGTATGTCGGAGGAGTTATCACTCCGTCTGCGGAGGCTGCGGTAGAAATGGAGGTGACGGAGGCGGAGGGGCCATGATGGGAGAGAAGAGTCGTAGAGGAGCCAGCTGCAGGCTGGGACATAGAGGACTCGAGAGCAGACGTGAGGGTAGCGAATGCCGCGGGCTGTACGAGTCAAGAAGGCAATTAGATTGGGTTGAACGGCGGTGGACAGAATAGGAAATAATGCAGAGGGAATGGAAGAGCACGGAAACGGCCAGCAGGGAGACGTACATCCTGTCCTTCTGCATCGAGCGTTCTCGAAGACCCAGGTCGCGCGTTGAGAATGGGTGGTGTCGGAGCCCAGGACACCTTCATTTGAGGCAACTCACTACCGCTGCTGTATCTGGATACGCCTGTGCCCATCGTCGTATGTGTGAGAGGAGGAGTTCGTGGTATCGGTGGTAGGGACGGGAGCCCGGTCTGAGACGAGGGCGGCATGCGAGGAAACGGAGACAGGAAGGGAACAAGATAGAGAGAGAAAGGACAAGAGAGACGAAAGCAAAAGACGAGGGTGTAAGAGAGAAGAAAGAGAGAAACGGTGGAGTCAATGGGCACAGCCAGGGAGCTAATACTAACGAGGGTTGGAGTGTATTTACGGGGCAGAGATACGCAGCATCGAGACGCGTTCCATGACCGTCAGTGGCCAACACGTTCTAGATGAAAGAAGCAGCCAAAAAGGCAGCGACGCATGTGTAAAACGTTGTGGCGGGTAACGCGAGCTTCGACTGTCGACTTTCACTGCGGGGATCCACAGCTAATTTGCATTTCTCCACAGTAGTTCAGTGAACTACTGTGGACTACTTATTGCGTGGAATGACATACGGATATGAACACTTCGAAGATGCGTGCTCTCCGAAATGGATCAAAGAGCAGGCTTTCTTTCCAAGCCCGAAAGAGAACAAAGGGGAGAAGCATTGAACGGTAATGGCAGAATGATCGAGGGTGGTCCATGTAACCGATATCGCGGCTGTGATAGGCTCCCCAAAGCATTGCGCGGCGATCTGGTCGCGGCTCTAAAAATAAACCACCTCCATACCAACGTCGTCATGAACGATGAAGACTTGTTGAGAAACAAGCGAGGTGTATGTACTTATAGCGCTCCCTCGCACTGCGGCACCTCGAGAAGGACCGGGTGAGGAAGAGAAGACGATAGAAGACGTGAAGAATGGGCGACAAACGGAAGCACGACTCGTCGTCGTTGTTGGTGGTGTGCAGGGTCTACCAAAATACACTGTTTGGGCGAAGTCGGTGAAAAAGAGAGAACCATAGGTACAATGAGCTACACACGCGAAGTATGTATCGAATAGAAAATTGGTGATAGCACATAAATGAAAGCCGAGGTGCTATCAGTACGATGGTTCTGTGCAACGTGCCAGCATAGGTCACACATCCGACGGTAGAGCTTTTGTATTCGAATCTAGTATGCAGCCTTCAACAGCATCCAGTGCAGCCAAACGTAGGGGCATGAACGAAACGAGCTCTGACTGCAGTGACAAGACTAGTCAGGGTGAGGATATGCGACAGACTGGTGAACGTGTCGGGTCGAGATAGAGGAAATCAAGGAAGTATCTGAAGGGAAAATGTCAACGTCCAGAAGCAACAGAAATAGGTGTGGCAACAACGACGTGTTTCGTTCACCAGTCAAACCATCTATGCCAAAGTGGAGCTCCGGAGAAAGGCAGTGGAAACATGTCGACATAGGCTATCTCATGAGCACGAAGCGAGTGAATAGAGCATCAGGTTATGCAACGGTCTTACGCGCCAGTAGAATATGAGCGTTCGGAGGGCGAGTGACCGAAGAGAACTTAAAGAGGGGAAAGTAGATAAACGATACTAGTATGAGGACAATCTCGAGCAGACAGAGTTATAGAGGAGGGCTCACCGGCAGAATTCTGCAAGCAGAACGCTTACAAACGTATCCTCGTAGAGTGCATGTATATCGTAATCATCGACCAGGCTGCCATCGACCGAAAGTGCTTGTATGGACGCTCAACAACGTCTCGGCGGCTAGACGAGAATCGAGCGTACAACCCATTACCCATAGCGGACGCCATATCGCCTACAGATCGATGAGCGATATACGTCAAAGCCACAACAACCGACCGCAGAGCGAATCTACGCCACTGAAAAGCCGAAGGACACTACGCAAAGCAGATTGAGCAAAGGTAAACCGCGCTCAGGCAAAGTGAGAGAGAAAGAACACTCGAGAAACGAGGAGTAACTGCTGGTCTGTTTTCCACCAGGTACCTCCATACATTGACAAACCCTCTTCTGGGTCAGGCCGACGACTCTTTCTGTATTTTCAAGGGATATGGCTGCCGATCTGCTTCAATAGAAGAATGAGTCGGATGGTTAGCACGCGTCATCAGGGAGGGGAGAAAGAAGTGAAGCAAGAAGAAAAGTGGAAGGAGAATGTATGAAAGCCAGATAATGACGGGTAGAATATGGAAAGCCGAGCAGGAAGTGATGGAATGCGTGTGTTTGAGCGTTGAGGCTGAGGGCTGAGTGGAGGCTCGGAAAGAGAGGAGAGGATGGACGATAGCCGAGTGTGGAGTAACCTATGGGCAGTAAAGAGAACAAGATACGAGATAGAGAACAGAGGAGGGACTACGAATATAAGGAGGGAAAGTGCCAAAGAAACTGAAAGAAGGTGGAAAATGAACGTACCCGAACGAACCAGTCGCCCTTGCACTCTAGGTCGATTAGATATTGCAATAAAATTGAGGCGTACGCGGAGGTTGTCATGCATAAGATGCTAACAGATGCGTTGGGGAAGAAAGTCAACTAAGAAAAGAGAAGGCGTGCGATGAGCAAACACGACAGGTGGAAGGTGAGTGAGAAGAATGACGGGAAGATGAGGAGAAAGGATGGAGAATGTATGGAAGAGAGGCGCGGTTGAAAGGCATCACCTCTACCACACTGTTAAGCCATGCAGCCGCCAACGAGCAGTTTATTCCGTCTGGAACGAGAAACACTCGGAGGGGTGAAGAACTCACGGTCTGTGGCTCACCAAGCACATCCCTCCGGTTTAGCGACTTACGTCCATACGAAGACGACGACTCGTTCGGACCCTGAGCGCAACACAGTTTCTATTCTGTACATCTACACATAGCTGGTTAGTCAGTGCATGCGTTCGTGAAGGAATGAAACAGGAAAGGGTCACGACTAACCAATCGCGCTCCTCTCTTTTGTTTCAGTGTCGGTAGGATTTCATGCAGGAGTTTAAGACAGTGAACACTTTCAAATAGGACTCAGTAGAAAAGGTCACACGCGAAAGGAAATGGTCTAAGATAAGTTGATAGGCTGCATGGCGAGTGTAAGACGAAGAACTGCAGAGCACGTGGCTTCGAAGCGATCCCAAGAGCTTTAGATCCTAACATGGCCAAACAACCGTCTTGTTTGTCATCTGATTCTATTTTCGGCTCTCTTCTCATTCCACAATGCGGGATGCCTTGCACAGGCTTATTCGTGACATTTGACTGAGGTATGCTCTCGGAAGTGTTTTAAATTGAAACGAGATACCCTTTGCCGCTGTACACCGTCTTCTGCTGGTTGGTTCCATCGTGACGTTTGCCACAACTTTGCCACACAGGTTGGTGGGCCACGTGGTACGCACATGGCGGCGCTCTCATTGCGCGTCGACCTTCAAATCGACGACTTCACTCAAACTTCACTCCATCTCGTCCGACTACTGTCGAAGATCATACCCCTGCATCAGCCATTCTATCATGGTCCGTAACCTGGCGCGCACTATGGCTGGGTTGTGTTTGGCTCTTTGAGATCCGTTGCCTTCAACGACAGCACAGTTTCCTTGCAATTTCCTGAACTGATCTGCCTTTATGATCCTACTACTAGGTCTCGGAGTGTGGTGATTCGAGTCGCTCAGAACTAATATATATTGATTTCCACTTTTTTTACTTGGCGTTCGATCTTTAGAGTCTGGTAACACTCCACTCCATGACATGATACGGCTCCTTGTTCCCAGGGTATGTCCCGAACAAGTCATCTCCCCCAATCTCCTTCGTGACTCTCGCCTCTACCTTGACCTTCGCGCCGACCTCGCCTAAGATTTCCGCCCAGAGTGCTGTCCAACTGTCTACGGAATGACAGAACATCCACCTTTCGCTACCGGTCGGATGCCAAAAGCCCTTCTCTTTCTCACCTTCCTTCCTGCTGCCATGGACGCCGAAGATCATCGAGCCAGGCTGAGGCGAGAGTAGGGATGCTAAAGAGCGTGCAATATGGTATTGGGTAGTCTCGTCGAAGAGATGGAAGAAGGCGCCGCAGAAGATGGCGGAGAGATGGCTGCGAAGAGGGTTGAGTGATTTGAGAGTGGGTGAGTGAATATCTGGAACGAGGCTGGTAACTGGCAAGGGTTCTCTGAGTATTGGGATAGGCGAGAGGAAGGAGGGCTCGAGGATGCTGCCTTGGACGAATGGAACGGGGAAGGACTCCGGTGTCGAGCGGAACATCTCGTGGCCCAATTGCCAGAAGTCTGTGTCGCACAGAGAAGGTATGTAAGTTCCTCGTTGCAGCAGCTTTCTATCAATAATCACCTGCGTGGAGATCGGACGCCACGACGTTTTCGATGGGGAAGCCATCCTGAACTGCCTTCCTCGCGTCGTTGCCGACTACGTCAAAGACCGTCATGGATCAACACACACGCAATCTTGCACTGTGACGGACAACACTCATAGACTCACAGCAACATCCGAGGTCGAGAAATAGTGCGTCGTTCCTATCCCTCCCAAGTTCCAAAAGCTTCGGGTATGCTGGCAGCCTCGATATCTTCAGCCTACGCCACAAAGCACGCAGAGCAAACATGTCATCATCAAGGCATACGCTCCAAGGTGTGCTCGCTCGATTCTTTTACCTTGCAAACTCAAATATCCGTATGCACGGATACCTATATATCTGCGCGCCCTCATTATGTTCATCAGCAGCACGGACATTATATGTGGCACAATGCTTAGACGGGTTAGGATGAACAATAAAGCAGAATGACCCACGGCGTATGCCTTCGTTTGCACTGCGATGATATGCTGCTTCAACTCCTCATCGTCCTCGATCTTGGTCACCGCCTTGAAGAAGGCTTTCTCTTCATTGTCGAGATTATACAGTTCGTCTGTTAGATCTGTGTTATAGACATTCTTGAGGTCGTTCATGGTCAATGAGGGTCTCCGGCAGGGAGTTTGCTACGTGGTAAGAAGCTGACGACTACGTTGGCGCTTATCTGAGTATCAGTCATCCTGCCTAAATATTCTCATGTCTTCCAATGCCGGTGACCCACACAGAACTCAAGACCTTTCCGCCCGTTCGTGCGTCCGACCCCGATGCTCGGATCAATGGCCCCGATACTCCCGGAAACTTTTCAGCGAAAAGCGACTCCGCATACCTCTCAGTTTCTATGTATCTCTCCCCGATCTATCCCATACAAGCGATTCCAAACAACGGAAGACTTATACCCCGTGACCCCTCTCGAGACGAACGGAAACACTCGAAGGAGCTACATACAAATTGACAAAATCTAGATGATTGCCCCATGGCGGTCCACTTTGTGACCTTCCGTATTCCGAAGGGTATGTTTGATCCTTCGGTTTTGGGACAAAGTTGAGAAGGACAGATCACGAGTGAGGTGTCGTGAGCAGTGGTTTAGTTAAGGGGATATCAAGGCTACGTCTCGCCTGCTCTACAGTTTGCTTCGTCTTCGTCCTGCTCCTCTACTATCACTCACTGCTGTGATTGTTCGCTTTGCTAGAGTTCAGAATATCGAGCGACTAGATATCTTTAATGTTATCTCCTCTCCAACAACAACTGAAGAACATCAATGACCTCTCTACTACACCTACAGAATTTAAATACGCGCGAGGCTCGGTGCTCTTTTGACGATCCACAGCAAGGTGCTCAAGCACTTACGTTCCACAAGACACAACTCATTGAAGCTATGGGTTGCCTCGATCTCCGTCCGGTGAACGAGAGGTCATCCAGTGCGCTTTCCCTACATTTCCCTTGTCCCATTCTCTGAGCCACGTCGAGTCATTCGTCTCCACCTTTCATTCACTCTCTTCGTCTCCCCATTATTATCCTCCCTATCTCCCCCTTCTCGTCTTCAAGAATCGTACTGATCTTCTCTTCCAAAATATCAGTCGACCACGCGCCCATGATCGCTTCAATCCTCAACTTCGCCTGCGCCAACGCTTTGAGGTCGTCTCACGACATTATCGAGTTGACGTGTATGGGTTATTAGTTTCTTCACTGAGCTCATTCAGCTCATTCATCTGTCTCCCTTGGCTATCTTTACACGACCCCTCCTCTTCCTCTATACGCGTAGGTTATGGCACACCTTCCTTAGTAGGTTTTGGCGCACCTTCCTTATATGTCATCATCATTCGGTACATGTCTCGCTCATCGCTCCATCTTTCCATCCGCCATCCATTCCATCGGTCCATTACTGATGTACCATCTTCACGTGGTGTTCTCCTTTCGCAGGCCAACCATGATGCCTCATCAGCGCGATGTTCTCCTCGTGTGTCATTGTGTTGAGTCGATCCTTAATGTAACGTGGTAGTCTGGCCTCTGGAACTTCTATGGACCTCTATGTGCTTCGTTAGATGACTCGCCGAACAATTGTGTCTCCCCTTCGTCATTCTCCAAAAGCCTGCTTTTCCAAATTCAACGTATGTCGAGAAACCTATGTGCGAGCTTCACCAGATTCGGCGAATGCCATGTGGTCTTTGCGGCAGGGTATAGCGACCAGAGCTCACATCCTTAATCATCCAGAGATAGATACACTGTGGGACGAAAGGGCGCTTCTCACCAATAACGGGTGTTTTAATTTTACATGATTGTTCGTATCTCATTTCATCCTCCTATTTTTATTCACTTCTGCGTTTCAGACTTGATATGCCATCCTTTTCTCGCAGAGGTGAACCTTTACACGGAGACGATCATCACATAACGCAAGAATATCAGTTATCCAACTTTTTGTTCATCATCCTATGACCGAGACAGTCGAAGCTCAGTTGACCAGCTGACACTCCTCGTGAGTCTTTCTGTATCATCGGCGGGGTACTTAGACCCCTACCTTTGCTCACCCATTCCACCCATCATCTCACCCATGTCTACCTCATCAGCTTTTTACTCCGAGATATCTGAGCAGTGAGCTCTCCCTCGATGTTTTCCTCCACATGACCCGATCTTTTGACATCTCTCTATTTTGCCTTTCACTGTTCAGAATCATATATAACTACAATGCATTTTCCGCGTTGAGTAAGCCATGGAATGATGTCTCGCCGCTTCCATCGCCTACATTGCTATCCTCCGAGCCTGATGCCATACATCTCGGGGCTTGATACCTTTGCAGCCATCTACACCCTCCACTACATACATACGCTCCCCATCGAGCTTCGCAGTATATGGTCTAGGAGGTTTACTGGAACCTCGGTCCTATTTCTCCTCAATCGGCATGGCTTCATGTTATCGCAGATATTGAACACCATCGGTGACTTTCCTGGAAATATCGGCCAGCTCCCGTGCGTACATAGCATTTCGTTGGTGTGCTACGAAATGATGGAACTCATGCGTTCAAAAATTAACCACCGATAAATATAGATGCACAGCTTTGGAGTTTACAACTGCTTCCTTGAACGTAGTGACCTCCTTTTCCACATCCAGTGTGTCGACTTCGTTTCCTGAACGATCAGTGACCGGTCATTGATCAAGCACGAGGCAGTGCTTTTGCTGCTCAGGGTTTATTCGATATACGGCTTAAATCGACTTATTCTGGCTGTTGGGCTCGTCTTTATCATACCCGTCGCCGCTTTGAACGTATATGTACGTGTCCATCATTTCCATCTAACCCACTTCTTTCTCCAAAAATCACACAGGAATCTTACCCGCACACGATGTAACTGTACTCGCATACATGCAAGACATCTACCGGATTAGTCCCACAGACAGCTTCTGGTTCTATTGTCAGCAAATTCACGACCTGTTTTGCCGGTGTAAATACCACAAGATTTGAGTCGACCAGTAAGTAATCGTTGTCACTTTCGATCCCTCAGCCTTTCAAGTTGCAACATATCTCTCTCATGGTGCTGACCTTGGATTTATGACGTACGGCAGTTATGCTTGTGATACAACTGCTCCCACTGGCCTCGGAAACGTGGCTCCTCTCGCTAATGCTATACAAGCTTTCAGGCGTGATCCGTGCGATGCGCGGGACAGGCCAAAAGAGCTTTCTCGAGGTTCTCCAGAGGGACGGTGAGTGGTTTTTGCGTCGAAGTAGCTGTGACAGCCATATAGACCGACGCCTTTTTCTTCTCGCTAGGTCTGCTATGCTATGTGTAGGTTAACCACTGGTTTTGAATATGATTTATTGCTAAAAGCTGTCGTTTGAAGGACAATTCTTGCGGTATCGTTGGCCCAGGTAATTCCTATCCTTGTACGTCCTGTCCTATTAGCCCATCAGCATCCACTCTGTAAACCAATTGACTTAAGGTAATTTGTCCAGGCGCGTGGTAGTAATCCCACCCTGGAGTGGGTCCTCGGAAACGTCGTCTCTCCTTACTTCTCCGTGTAAGTTTCACAATCCATCGATCTCTTTTCCGTTCAGGGAACATGAACCAGATACATGACTTCGTGCTAAATCGCGTCTGCGTAGGCTTCAGACTATCGTCGTCAATCTTATGTTCTTAAACCTCCGAAGCCCTGACAGCTGCACACCAGGACAAGATATGAACGGCACTGCTTCGTCCCTTCCTGAGATCAACTTCGTGCAGAACAAGTTCCTCGGGAATATAGGAGCACCTGTAGAATCCGGTCAGTGGGAAGCCGATTCTGAAGACCTGGAACCTGAGGAAGATGCTGAGAGCAATGAAGACGGGTCTGCACTTACGAGCTCCCATAATGCGACTACGACCCTGGTTCCAGTGGTGAGTACTTATTGATTGATCTTATACTGCATCTGTTTTGATCTGTATAACGAGATGGTACTAATGATTTTTATTCTGTAGGCCTACGACGATAATCTACACGGCGAAGGCGGAGAAATCAGATTCGTTCCTCTAACGCGTGTCGCGCATATAACCGCCTCAATAATACCACTATCATCGGCGTCGAATGTCTGAGAAGTTAGTGTTAGTTGGCCATCAGCTGAGTGTCGTTGTCAGTATTGTAGTTTTCGATATTTAATTATAGCACGTTCCTTAGACTGGTCGCGAACGGTGTTCGGTGCTGTGGCGTGATTGGGCCACACACATTCTATCCCCTCATTGCTCTATGTAAAATTATGATCATCAGAACGGCTTGATAAATCATCCATTAAAGATCTTCGGGAAGGTTCAACAGTCGACCCTCCATCCCTCCATCTACCATCAACACCTGTCCTGATACATGGCCAGAAACCTTCGCCGAAGCCAATAGCACTATCTGACTCGCGATGTCTTCCGTTGTGGCTACCTTTCTTAATGGTATCGTTCTAATCAAGTGAGCGCAAGAATGATCAGGATTATGTATACCCGTGGACGGATTTAAAATAACGCTCACGCTAATACACGGTTCACCTTCGCCGTGTCCTTCAACCGATCCGCGGACAAAGGAGTTCGTGTCCAGCCGGGGGCGACGGTATTGACTCGACCGCGAGGTGCAATCTTCACGATCTCGTTCTTCAGCGACAAAGCAAGCCCATACATCATTCCTATCCAGACGCATAGACAGCGTCAGCAGCCAAGAACGACGCACGTGAAAAAGAAAATGCTTACCGCTTTTATTGGAAGCGTAGTCTGCGAATCCTGCCTCCCCAAACTTTCCAGCCGTACTCCCAACGAAAACGACAGATGCCCGGTCTCCAAATCGACTACCCACCTTTTTTGATTGAATGACATTCTCCAGTGCATTCAGATACTCGCGGACAACAAGAAACGTCGATGTCAAGTTCGAGTTGACACAATGTTCCCACTGCGCTAGGGACATGTCCTTAACCGGGACGGCCGTTGGTGCGTGAGCGCCATGATTGACGACAATGACCTCCACGGATCCAAATGGATCTTCGTCAAGATTCTGACCGAAAAGAGCGTTAACCTGATCCTCTGAAGTGAGCTCTGCCTGTGCAAGACGCAGCTGTTTCGAACCGTACGTCTCCAGCAGCGGAAGAAGAGATGCATCCGAGCTGCGGTAGTGTGCGGTGACGAGCGCGCCTTGTTCTTCGCATCGCGGGTATGTCAGTCTTCTTCAGAGGACCCTGGTAAGGTCGAGACTTTACCTAAGAAAAGTCGAGTAGTTTCAAGGCCAATACCACCCGCAGCACCTATAAGAGAAATAGGACAACGGATTCGGTATACGATCGCTGAAAGAGAGTCTCATTTAACGGACCAGTGATGAGGACGTGCACGGATTTCAGGTCGAGATCCATGGTTGTAGAGAACGAAACGAAATAATATCGCGGTGCAGGGGAGTTAAATGATGGAGAGCGTGGACTATTTATACGGAGGCCGGATAAAAATGACTCGGGCCTGATGTGGCACCTGCACGGAGGTGAAATTGAGTTGGCGGCTACCCGTTTACTTCCGCAATGCGAAATTCCTTCCATCCACACGATCAATATTTCTCCAGACCAGCTCAGAGATGGTTGCATCCACCAAACATCGACCTAAGTATGCTTATACGATTATTATTCAAGATGAATTGTTCTCCGAGGCCGACAAGGAATATTATAACGATATGTCGGCTTTGAAGGTGTCTCGAACGACATCATACTATTGAAGTGAGCTCGAAGTGGGTAATTGAGTGCTACAAAGAGACGACTTGAAAGGCTCTAGCACACCAACGTGCCGTTGCTATCGTACTCGCAGTCTACAAGATAGCCTATGAGCTTTTTTGTATTGTGCACTGTAATGGAACCGTTGACTTACATCCAGAATGACACGCAATCTCGCAATGTATGTAATAGCAGGGACAATATTCGCATGCATTGCCTTGCTTATGACCTACGCAAGCGGCAGCTGAACACGGAGAAACAAGCACCGGAGAGTGAGTAATCATGATAGAGCCCAAGGGTCCCTGACTTACTGGCGTTGGTCGGAAAGTTGGGATCTTGAGCATAGGTGAGCATAGGGGAGAGGAGCAAGGCCATGGTGACTGTCGGCGCAACCACAGAGAATAGATGTGAGAGTTGCATGATCAGGAGAGGGTGGTCCAATAGTTGGGTGAAGGTTATGGGGTGGAGTTAGTAGAGACGGTCAGTCAAAGTTAGCGCTAGAGAGCATAACTCTTCAGCTTTATACAGGAGGGTAACACGCAAAAAAGGGAACTGGTGTCCCATATTTTCATCTAGAGCTGTTTGGATGGAGATACAGAGCGACGAGGAATGTAATGTAACTGAGCATTGAATATTTATGTAGGGCACTCGGGCCTGTGTCCGTACGACTACCATGTTTGACAGCACTCTAGGCACACAGACTGTATGAGAATTCAGTGCAGTAGTGAGCGTTACGCCAATGAACCTTCAAGAGATTCGATGGCGTACCTCGCACTGCATATGTGGCGAAATCAGGGATCGGTCTTCATAATGTCAAGGAGAATGAATCGGAGGGGCGAATGAAGCCGTAAACCAGATCGTTTTCTTAGAACGAGCCCCGAAAGGAATCCTAAGTGGCAGATTTAGCACTGGCCAAGGCACTCTGCATAGAGCGTTCGAACATGTTGCGATGAGTTCGAAATGGAAAACTTTCCGCATAGTTTGGTCATTCTAGACCTAGTTCAAGAGATGTTTATGATCATTGACTGCGCCCTTATATTTTCATCCAAGATATTGGCGCTGTAGCGAGATGTTTACAGCAAGCAATACAAAGTTCCATCGGTTTCGGACTCGCAGGCTAAATGACAAAGGCAAAACGAACACCTCATCAGACGACGAGAACATCGAATCAGAGAGACGCTAGGAAGGAACCATCACTCACTCCCGGAAATAATAGACAGACAGTTCCTCTTCTCCGAGGACTCAAAATCCCTGCGCCTACCCGGAAGCGTTCCACATCCCGACAGTTCGCAAGTATCACCGACACTGTGTCCTACACATGCTTGTTCTGTGATTACGGTGATGAAAGAAAATGGATCTCGCTAAGTACCCGAATTTTGGACAAAGGAACGACGGCAGGCGACGTACCAGGGACGCTGAGAGTGGCTGCAGCATTGCTAAGCGAAACAAGTAGAACGAGGGCGAAGGCTACTGTGGAAACGAAGTCGGAGAATTTCATGATCGGCTGTTCTGCTGGAGATTGGGGTACACAAACTGAAGGGAATGGTGTATGAGTAGGAGGTACGCCCCGTGTTGGTTTGTTGAGAGACAATTCAGACAGACTTTATACGAGTTGTTCGTCCCGGATGCCACGGGATCTTGTGCTTTGAAACACTATGATCTACATTTCAGATGAAAACCGTAGCAGAAATGGATGGGAACGGAAAGCAGCAGGGGTGATGTCACCTCCGATTGTTGATCTCTACACTGCACGCTGTTCAGAATGAAATCCCGGTATCGAACGGAGTGGAACCACGAATACTCGGCCTGTCTACGTCGAGGATACTACGTCCCGATGACCAGAAGAGCACCAATAAAAGTACCTTCTCGATGGACAGATTGTTTGTTGATCAACACAAGGAGGTAGCTAGAGCGCAAACATGATAAGACAAGACGTCCCATTCTGATCATTAGCAAGCCCGCCTCACGAAGACGAAGAGCGGACCGGACGTGTATAGAATGTTTCCTGTAGCATGAAGTGTCAGGAACGGGATGGAGACAAGATCCGCCAGGACAGCGACAAGTATCAGCTATTCCTGTGGCAGCGTATGCAGAGTCCAGATGATCATTGAAATCGACCACATCGGGATGGCGGGACGACTCAGAGCAGAGATGGAGACATTGCAGAAGGATGCCCGCTGAGGCAGATATGGCTCTAAAATCGTTTGATGCAATGAAGCTCTGTGTCCGGAAGATGTTTCGTAGCGGCAAGACCTAGATAAGATGAATAGCAAGGGTCTTGGGAGAGATGTCGGTGTCACGATAAAACTGTTGATCAAAAGCCCCCAAAGAAGACCGTCGAAGATTCCAGCTCCGCTCGAATAGGTCGCCGCAGGCATTTCGCCACAGTGGCACCGACCAGGGTAACCTGAGAAAACAGAGCAAAATTTGAGCGGTGGTTGCGTACAGATATTGATACACATTTATGCTACAAATGAGTGGTGATGCATTCCCATCTTGTCCTACCTTCTCTCCATCTCTCGCTCACTGAAACAACCCCCTCAACCGGCCCTTCACGACGACATCGTTGAGCTTGATACACCTCACACCCGCGAGATCCTCCCCCTTCTTCCACTGTTCGACCAAAAACTTCCCCTCTACTGGCGGAACCTTACCGTTCTTCGTCCCCACCGTGATATGCAACCTGTTCCTCAAATCCGACGGCAACCGCTCAACGAACTCCGTCCCTACCTGCCCTTCATCATTCTGATCAGTCTCGCCAGACGCAGAATCCGACGTTCCATCGTCGAGCTGAAGATCTTCGATGGTCGCGGACATGACCCTGTCGTTACTGACCACCTCTCCTAGCCTAAACTTGAACATGATCTCCTCCCCATCCGTCGCAGCTTCGACAACCCTCGTACACCTCTCCCATAGATCGATATCGCCCGGCAAGCCGTTGACGTGCGCGATCGTGATATGCGGCCTCTTGCTCACCCTCCCGTTCTGCTTCAGCTCTTCCCAGAACTCCGTGTCCGGCCCATTCGGAAGCTCTGCGAACCGCGCATCGAGGACGGACTGGAGGTCCACTTCCGCCAGGATGCCGAAGTATCGAGGTCGGGAAGGCGACTTGTCCCTCTTCTTCTTCTTCTCCTGTTTCTCCTCCTTCGCAGCCTTCTCTATCTCCCTCTTCTCTTCCTTCTTCGACTTCTCATACGCATACTCCCTCGCAACTCTGACTCCCTCCCCGATCCTCTCCTCCAACTCCATCCCACTCAGCCCCACCTTCTCTTCACCGAGAATATCGATAATGCCCCTAACAGCCCTCCGCACGCCTTCCTCCACCCCCTCCTGCACATCCATCTCCACCACCGCATCCACCTCTCCCTCGCCCAACTCCTCGCTCTGTCTTATGAACTGCCACACAACCTCTTCGTGTGTCCTTGCCGTCGAAGGATCCGCAAGCAGCGATTGATGATTCGTCCCGCGCCCGAGGATACGGTCGGAGCAGATGCGGTGTATGGTGGGGATGGGGAGGGAGGTGTGAGTGAGGGACCAGTTTAGGGCGAGGAGGCGGACGGGTGGGGAGTGGGAGGACGTGGCGTCGCGGAGGGCTTGGCGGTGTTGGCGGAGGTGGTTGTTCCTGAGTGGAGGAAGGAGAGGATTAGCCAGGCGTCCGCACGGAAGAAGAGCACGGTACGCAGACGGCATGGCGGAACGATCGAGAACGAGGGAAGGTAAGGATGAAGGGTGGATGGAACGAAAACACTCACTTATCAGCAATGACGACATCGTGCTCCTTCAACAATGCCTGCACATTCTTGATGAACTGCACCGCCGCCTTCTTCCCCTTCACGTCGTCGCTCTGCGTATGTCCCCAGCCGAATATATGCGTTAGTGCGACGGCGATGGATGTTTTGCCTGTTCGCGCACACGAAGGCAAGATTAGCCACAGCCAAGTAATCGCAAAGGACTGTAGGAATGCGAAGAAAGAGAGCCAGCTACGCACCAACACCCGGAATCGCGATCGGCACAATGATCGTCTTCCCAAACCCATCCTTTCCTCCTTTCTCTTTCTTCCCCTCCTCTCCCCCACTCTCACTCCCGCTCTCCCTTTCGTCCTTATTGTCTTCTACCCACTTCAAAAACCTCTCCCTCGTCGCAATAATCCCCCTCCCCTTCCCAAACCCCTCAAACTTCCCAGCATCGCTCGCAATCTCCCCCTTCACCCACTTCACATACGCTCTCGTCTCCCTCCTCCCCATCTTACTCTTCGGCAGCCTCGCTTCGTCCATGCCCTTGGCCCCACCCTTCGCGTACGCCGTGAGTAGCATCTTCGTGACCTCGCGCCAGTCGCGATACATCATATACGGCTCGTCGAATTTCACTTTGAAGAAGAACGAGCTGCCGGGCTCGTACGGGGACTCTCCTTTCCTTATACCTTGTCCCTTTTCCCTCGGTGCGCGCGGCGCCACATGCGTCCTAACCACGAACCCCTCCAACGCCTCGCCCCTCCACTTCCCCTCCTTACCTATCTGTTCAGTGAACGCTTTGACTTCGGCGATAGTGGAAAGAGTGGTGGAGGCTGTGGGGATGAAGCCCCATGTGGCGGCGAAGGCGTCGACGACGGAGGGGGGCTGGGTGGTGAAGTGGCGGGAGCAGGTGTTGAGACCGTGGAGGTGGAGACCGGTTTTGTCTTTTGAGTAGGGGAGGACGTGTTCTTCGAAGGAGTCGTCGCAGAGCTGGGTGGTCGATAAGGGAGTGTGGCGTCAGGATACCGAGAACGCATAGAAGAAATTATTGAAAGGAGAAATGGATGGATGGGTACGTGCAAGGGACGTTCAACGGGGTAATCCCTGGTTATCAGTGACTTCAGCCTGCAGGGCTGCAACCCCTACCAAGTGCCCGGGTCAGGAGTTGCGATGTGGCGGAAGAGATTTCTGCATGCCATTGAGCACGTATTCTTATGCAATTTCGTACAACCCTCCGACAACCACCTACAAATTTTAAGAGGTTCATTGTGCTGACATTATACCACACGAACGCCCTCTGTGGATGAACAGCAGGTGGGGTTGCGAGCGAGTTCTCGAGGCCAATACTCAGAAAGCAGCACAGCCGCTCGAAGGTGAGAAGCGCCGCGTGCGACAGCGGATGCCCCTCCGGTACGTGTATGCGTGGTCGAAACCAAAACGGAGAACACAGATTGTATACGGCGAAATCCAAAAAGTAGACTCGACGCACCTCAGCAACAGCCGTCCAATTCTCGTCCCACAACGTCCTCGCCAACTCCTCCCTCGTCTTCCCCACGCTCTCGAGATGCTTCACGAGCCAGCGCTCACCAACTTGAGCGTGCGACTCCACGACGCCTTGGATGGGACCTGTTTGAATGGGGTGAAAAGGGCGATGGTTAGTGATGAGGATGGGCGTGCACGAAAAGGAAGGATGAAGGGAGTGATGGTAGGAAAGAGGGGGGTGGTTCGGTACGACACCACGAGGAGGAATGGAAAATGGAGAAAGGGAGGGGGGGGGGGTGGGGG